>NW_019394424.1:0-126289 GCF_000612105.2 Orussus abietinus | reverse complement strand
TCGCGATGAGAACTGCGTCCACGGTAGCTTGATGGGGAAGGTTGTTCCGTTTAAATTGATCTCTCGAGCTAGTGGATGCGATTTTTTTCGGAAGAGATACAGGGTTTTGGAGTTTTTGTGAGGAGTTCTTCACTTTTTCAGCCGGTTCTCCGGCTGCCCAGATTTGTAACAGGTGGCAAGTGCATTAGCCGTCTGCATCCTCTACCGGAGGTCGAACAGGACGCGGTCGCTCGATCCTTCCCGTGAATCTCTCAACTCATCTCGGATTTGACATCTCTGCATCCATCTTGTCCATTTGTTTCATCCCATAATTTACTTTTTGGTCTTCCACCTTTATATATTTTCATACAAATATTAGTGACGAATCTTACAACTTCAAGTAGCCATTATAAACAAACATCAAATGCACATATATGCATATATTTCAAAGTAGTTTTAATATATTATTATGAAATGTGTAGTACATAAAATATTGTGCTGTACGCAATCAATGCGTTTTGCACTTTAAGGATAAAACTCTGTGCTTAAATGTAAAGAAGTACTTATCAGTTAGTCGGAATCATCAAATATGGTTACGTTATACAATGTTTTTGCTTTTGTGGACCGAGATTCACTTTGTTGTGGCCGTAAGAAGTTTTGCATGGAACTCTGACCCTAGAATATATAAATAATATATGTATAACTAACATTTGTATTCATCATACGTAGTTATTTACTATTTTAATTAAGCAATTTCTACTTACTTTTAAATCTTGAGTCTTCTGAGCTGCTTTAGCGTTTGATGCGGTTCCTCTACCGCGTGCTCGAGCTTTGGATGTTGGAGGTGGAGATTCAGTAAGATCAAAAATGCTTTTATTGACTGCCTTACTTCTACCTCGGCTAGTAACTTTAGAGCTGGTTGGTCTTCCTCGCTTTACACCTCTGGTTCCTTTTCCGATTACGGCACTTTTATTAAAGTCACTAGATTCTTCATCACTGACAGAGTCATCCAGATCTTTTAAAGTTTCTCCACCAAATTTACGATTATTATCATTTAACATTTCACGTACCTATGTCGGTGGAATGTTAAAATTATTCAATGCGTATTTGTGTATGTTATACATGGTTGAAATGAATGAATCCACAAAGTCCATCATTTCATATTCTGAATAACTAAATCAGAGTATAATATGTAATGAAAATTTTATCTACAAGTCTAAAAATATAACTTATGCCACATCCACCAAACAAAAAAGTTATGAAAATTAATAAAAATCGAATATAATACTTATAGATAATTATACTCACATCCATTTCTTCTTCTTTGTCCTTTTCGAGTCTTTCATCTCGATATTTTTTTATCTCTTCTAAAATATCTTCAGGCAATTCGACATCTAAACCCTGCAGACGTTCCATGGTTTTTTTCTTCTGATGTCTAGTCATAATTTATGATATTTTACAAATAAAATACTTCTTTATAAATGAACTAAATGAGATATTATGTAAGAATTAATTACTTGATAACATCTTTAAATGCATCACCATCATTTTTTTCAACAAATCTCATCAAGGCTTCATTTAATCCAGTTACAGATAAGACAGTTAATTTATCTTGGTTTTCCTGTGACTCAAAATGCTTCTTTATTCCTTCTATTATACTCTTATTCCAGTTTCGTTCATCCTTGTCAACAAGATTGAAATTAGTAATACATATTTGTACTAAATACTATGGTATAGAATTAATAAATCGTTTTAAGAAAAATGGTGAAGATAATATAGCAATGATTATATTAAGGTTAAAGATAAAAAGAAAACGATTAAAAAGATGTAATTTCTATATGCCACAGTTACTTACTTCTTCGTAACCAAAAATCCCTGCTATATTATAGGCATCGTTGTCTGCATCCATTTTCATCATAGCTTTTGATCCAGTACCCTTCACTTTTCGAAAGATAATCATGTCTGTTGGATTTGCAACTTCATCACAGTATTTTTGGGCCAATCTGATAAATATTGAATTATAGGATAAAATGAATGACTAAAGAGATGAAACAGTGAAATTATTAAAAGCCTTTTCTCTTCTATTTATGTACCTTATTGTATCAAAAACATGCTCCTCATTCGAATAAAATATTCTTAGTCGAATTAGAGGTTGATGAGGCTGTTGCGGATGCCCTGTACATGTAAAAATATTTCTTTTAAATACTGAATAACATATAAAGACATACTAAAGGTGGTTAAACACCTTACACTAAATGAAATCAATTTGTAATCTGTGCAGTTGAACCAAGTTCTTCTACAGCATCCACATATTAGTTAAATCTACTATAATTTATTTGAATAAATTGATCGTAACAATTCATTGCTACATGTGCAACCATTTAAAGGAAAACTACAAACCAGTCAATTGTTTAGCTGCTTTTGGTATCATCATATTTTCAATGTAATTATCTACATATTCATAAATACTTTCTGCCCCTTTCTCAATGTAGTTTTTAGAAATATTTTCCTCGTCATCAAGGAATAAATTGTCAAAAACAAAGGGCCTCACTGTTTTTAACTTCAGTTTTTGTACTTGAAAATCAAATTTATGGATTTGTAAAATGGCCACATGCTTTGGCTCTGCTTCTGCTTGGCACAATGATGTGGCAATGGAACTACCTATAAATTGGCAGGAATTTTATTTATAGTGTTATGGGTCAATTTGAACGTTATATGTGAATAAACCGTACCAGGTTGACAAATGTAATAATTTTGTTCTTCAATGTATTCTGGCTCAATCCGACATTCGTGTTCATGCCCCCACAAAATAAAGTTTAAGAAGTTTGGGAATCTGTTTTCTGGAATGTATGCATATTCTGCATGTTTTACACGGTTTTGATGAAGTACAAAAATATTAAAACATTCCGGCATTTCTTCTGATTTGAGCATATCAACCTGTAACAATGTTTAATGTATCTTATGTACATATATGTACATTGTATCAATAATTAATCTGAAGCATACTAAATTTTTCAAATTACCTTAAAATCCCTGAATAATCGCGACAATCGCTGATCGTTTAGGTAACTCAAACCATAAAGTGCAACGTGGCTTTTACCTTTCTTAAAAATTAATGGAGGGATAATAACTCTGGTTAAATCTGTCCATTTGCCAAAGTAATTAACCAAACCAGATACTGCTAATAAATCTAAAGAGCCCACTGACCCAAAACCTAATGAATGGAATTAAACATTAAAGAGCCATATTTAAAGCCTGAAATAACAATCTTTTAATTCAAATAGAAATTACATACTTGGATCGTCATGATTCCCATGAATAGAAAAGACAGGGATACTGACATTTATATTTGGATCCTCATAGTTTAAAACTTTGTGCTGACAGTGTTGAAATATTACCTCGGGATCACTTAGGAATTTAATTTTCTGTTTCCTTACATAGAAGAGATATAAATTTGTTACACACTTCATAGTATACTTAATTATTACAAAATACATAAAGTGTATAACAGATCATTCCATACCTTGGACCCAAGCAATATTTTCTTAACAAGCTCATACACTGCATAACGACATTTTGAGAAGGCTTAGTATCATGGAATAAATCACCTCCAAGAAGAATAAAATCTACATCGTGTGTTTTGGCATAAGTTAAAATCTCTTCAAATGTTATAAAACTGTCTGACTCGTTTCCTAATAATCAAGGACGAAACGTTAACTTTTCCAGTGGTTACAATAAAATGATCACGTTAACTTAGCGATGAAACAAACCTCTCTTTCTATTCTGTTCATAACCCAAATGGCAATCAGTTGCTATCAGAATTTTAAAGGTATCTTCAGGAGTACGTTTTTCACCTTCAGACTCCTCCTCTAACATAATATCCTCATCGCTGTCTTCCATTTCTTAATTTATTACTCCGTTTTGAAAATGAAATTTACCGGTAACTTCGTATCAACAACCCACGAGTTTTAAGAGACAAAGAAAACGAAGGTGGCAGTTAAATCGCATATATGGCATCAGAGATGAACGAGATGTTTCACGCCTTTGTTGAAAGTGAGGCATGGCTCCCTAGCGCCGTGGAACTGCTTTCAAAGGGGCGAAATGTTCTCCATAGGTAAAGAAAAATGCGTCCGCAGATTTCAAATACAGCACAGTATTGATAGAATGAAGTTATCGCCTTTTCGTTTTCAGTATTAGCATCAGCGTAGGTTAGGAAAGAAGACTATGAATACCAAATAAAGTTGTTATGTGTGAATGATTAAAATTACGACGCGGTACATATGTATGCCCTGTTTTACCGATTACAAAAATTTCGCCCCTTCGAAAGTAGTTCCAATTTTACAATGGTGTAAAGAGCGTAGAGGGCGCCAGTGGGCCGTGCCTCACTTTCAAATAATGGCGTGAAACATCTCCCCGTTCATCTCTGCAATAATGTTTATATTTGCTGTGACAGTGTGTGACAGTTTCGTAGTTAGTCGTACATACAGTTCGTATGGACTCAATTTAATAAATATATATTTATTAAAACATTTATAGGATATAAATCAATATTGTATACAGTTTCTGCTTGTGTGAAGAAGGTAATTATTTATGAGTGACAACACTTTTAAGAATTATATGTGTAGAGATTGACTTGAATAGAGTGCTAATTTTTAGTGATAAATGTAATTTATTTTTAAGCCGGCGAGATGGGTTCATTAGATTTAGAAGAAATAAAGCAGAAGTATGCAGAAGTAAGACGATTGTTAGATGAAAAGAGCACTCTGGATTCTAAAAACGAACCTTATAAGAGCAAGTATGCTGCAATTGATATATTAAACGAAATGCAGACTCGGCTTTCTGCATTGTTGAATTCTGATCTCACCGAGGAACAACGAGATTTGATTCTACCAATGCTGTCCACGGTTTGGTTAGATTTAAGCGTCACGTCCATTGCAACTGAAGAGCTTTCAGTTGGGGAAAAATACCTTATGAATTGCCTTAACATCTTGAAAGGAAAGGAAAACAGACCAGATACTATTTTACAAATGCTGGGAGTACTCAATGAACTGGGAGTACTTTGGTCAACACGGAATGAACCTGAAAAAGCAAAGGAATTTTTTGAACGTGCAGAACAAATCTACAATGATTACTCAAAGGATGAAAATTATCGACCTCCTATTGGTATGGCAGAAATATTTGATGTAAGCACGGATGATCTCAGTTCTACGAAGATGCTCCAGAAATTGCACACCCTGACAATCTATTATCTGGCACAAGTATATGGAATGCTGAACGAGCATCTTAAGTCTGCTGTCTATTGTCACACAACTTTATGCCATCAATTAGAAAGCGATGACTTGGATTACGTCGATTGGGCTTTGAATGCTGCAACACTGTCCCAATTTTTTATAGAAAGAAATTGTTTTCACCAAGGAAGGCATCATTTGGCTGCAGCGTCGTACATGCTCAGTGAATATAAAAAGAAGTTGGCAAATTCCGCTGGAAAAAGTGAGGAAGAGAGTAAGGCACAGGAGGAAAATTTCAAACACAGAAGTGCCGATGTCGCAAGATGTTGGGCTAAGTATGGGATATTATTACTGAGTATGTCCAGAGACAATCTTATGCAAAAAGCAGAAAGTGAATCGGACATTGATGAAAACCAAACATCGGATGAAAATACTGATTGCTTAAAAGACTTAAAGTTCTCGAGTTTGGAAAAAAATTTAGAATTTATTTCTAGTCAAATAACTGATAAGTATGTGTTAGATTTTAATGATGCTAGAGCAGTATTTTTGAACGTGCAAAAATGGTTAGATGAGGCTAAAGAATATTATTCTCTGGAGGATCACGCGTCTGATCATGTTCAGATAATTCAAGACATGTCTTTAGCGTACAAGCATTTGGCATTTTTTGAGGAAAGCGAAGACCGACAGGCTAAGATGCACAAACGTAGATTGGACATCCTGGAAAACCTTGTCGAACAGCTAAATCCGCAATATTATCAATCTGCTTGTAGGCAAATCTGGATCGAGATTGGAGATATATACTCCGCTATCTTGGATATTAAGCTGGATCGATTACGGGCTACCGATCACCCTGCGCCTGCTGCAATAAATAAAGTAAACCATCTAGCAAAAAGTGCCATCATGTATTTCCAAAAGTTTATAGACTCTTTGGTGGACTTTGATGTATCCGACTCAAAAAAATTCCCTGACAACTTGGTACATTTAGGATTATACTCATATTTCTACGTCGGCATATTGTACAGTAAAATCATAACACCCGACAAGCGTATGCAATTAGACAACATTAATCATAGTTATAAAGCTTATAAATTTGTAGCAGACTATTGCAACCAACACCCAAGTGCTATAGAACTGGTTAAAACAGAATACAGTGTATGCAAAGATATCGTGGAATTACTTCCCATAAAAATTAATAAATTAAAGCAGGAAGTGGACGGTTAGAAAAAGGCATTTCATTGCTTTTGTTGAAAACAACTTGATTTGTACATTCTTTCATATAGGACTATTAGATAACTTCATAGACTAAGGTGTAGATAAATAATGAAATAGCTATAATGCCTGTAATAAGGTATTTTAAAACACATGACAAATAAATATCACTGCTTCGAATAACTGAGTTTCATTCATACATCTATCAAATAAATTACTAAGTTACACAATCGAGGGAGAACCAATTTTCAAACTCCCCCTAAAAAAAAAAAGGTATAAAGTTAAAGATTAGTTTTTGTAGACTTCGTTACAAAAGTATATTTTCCTGTCACAATTCTCCAAATAACAAACGCACTCTCCTACTTACATTACGTGTTTAAATCTTCTATCATATTTAATAATGTTACGCATAATGTCAAGGCGTGCTTCACAAAGTGGGAGCTTAATACACTGCGCATTATGTTACACTTTGATGGTAGATGAAATCTCTTATCGTTTAATCACGGGTAAAATCAGTGGGACCGCTTCCACGAATATCGCAATGCTAAGATAAACATAAATAATGTAAGTAATCACCATTGTGTTTTCTCTTTATACGCACTATTGAAGTTTGATCCTAGTCCAATAACGCTATAAGGATTAAGTTTAGAAATACTGCCTTGTTAATCAAAAATGTTTTCAAGTTTCATGGTTCAAATATAACATTTTTCTGATTCATTGATGTATTATAGAAATTGTTCGGAGCATCGATTCAATATTATATTAAACGAAGAGGTTTTAATTGCAGTCTTTGCTGTTTGAGACATAGGCCGCTTAACATTTTTGTGCTCACTGTATAAAAAGATGTGTCAATTAAATTTTTATTTAAACTATTTCTCAGTGAAGAGCATAGTTATCACAGAAAATTCCATTTTCACCTAATAGAAGTGAATGAATTAACAGCATCCTGACCTTAACGCGTCAATACGCAGCGAATTACTCTTTTTCAGAAATACTTTTTACATTATACAGCATTTTAAAATGAAGAGAATACGGACTGCAGAGAATAACATACGCAGATAAAACATTTCGTATTAATGCAACAGAGTGTGTACAGTAGTGATAAAATAAATAATAACATGCTGTTAAAGCATTAATTGGGGACCGGAAAGGTTTCGGAATGGTTGTGATTTTTTGCGTGAACACGTACTGGTAAGAGCTATGTAACAGACGACAAAATATGATCCTCCAATGATTTCGAAGAAATCCCAAAAGTTTTCAATTTACTTTCGGAGATTCGTCCACTTCCATTCTCTCGATAGCAAATTCTTTCTTGTTGTGAGCATCGGCTCTTTCGGGCACCTCCTCTATTGCTTCTTCCTCTGAACCAGACTCGAACGGATTTAGTGAACTGCGAACTACTCAAAATGTGATAATTAATATATATTTTAAAATACTCTACATGTTTCGAATAATCTCTCCTTACCTTCATCGTTCGTCGGCTCTTTTGTGTGTTCAATCCTTTCAACAGACTTTTCGGCAACTTCAGCGTCAGATTCTGAAAGAAATATAGAAAATTACCAATGCACAAGAATTACATTAAAATTTGCAGCTTAGTAATTGGAGAAGCAAAAGGGTGTTATGTAATTATAATTAAATTTCATTGATTTACACTTTTGAAGGACTTGCTCGCTATTGTATGTATATATACTTTTAACACTTGACTTGATGCACACGCTCATTTATTTCTGTTTTATCACCTGTATCTGAAGGACCAGAAGATATATCTTGCTCCGATTGTCTCTCCGATAAGTGAATAGTACTTGGGGTACTCAATATTGGCTGCTGACTACTTGAAAGCGTACTTGGGGAGAAAACATTGCTGGAATCACTTTCCAACTTTGGAGCAGACGGTTTTTGTTTTCTAGCCGGATTCCAAAAGTTACAATACGAACACCTATATCCTGTAATTATTGTCTTACAATAATTTTATCCAAATATCGTCTTTCGGCATGATTTCTACAGAGTGAAGGAGATGGCTCACCAAAATACTCAAATTCCTCTTTTAGAGCCATTCCATTATGCGATCCACATTGTCTACAGATTAGAGCATATCGATTAGATGGTCCATCACCCACTAGATATTCCACCAAACGATCCAAATAGGTCCTCTGCTGTGGAAAGATGGGACGGGGTAATGGTGTTCCTATTAAGAAAACGATTGATATCAATAATCATTTTCATATCATAGACAAAACACATATCGAAATCAACTCGATATATACACGTCATTACGATTAACTGAATAATTACGGGTTCAATACAAAAAATTAGTAAACAAAATCACACTAACGAGGTTCCATGGCCGAACTGTTAAGAGATCTAACGCCTGCCTGATATGGGCTGCTTAAGGGTGTGGGGAAAGGAGATACACCTGATGGTGCCAATCCGACATTAGATGTCATACCGATTGGCGATTGTGGCAGTACAGATGAAACTGTAAGTGCTCTGCGTCTTAATCCATCAGCTGTCGGCAGCGATGGCACGGCAGCTTGAGGTGCACTGGGTCGACGTGGTGTTTCCATTGCAGTTACTATTTTAGGTGCTTGCTACAATTAACAGATTATATAGATAATATCCTATAATCTCACCCAGACAAATGCAAAATTCCATTAAAATAACTGATGAAATGCATTCAAGCTGCCAAGTTTCTATGACTAGTCATACAAACCTGTGGTGATAACTGAAAAACAAAAAATAGAGGAATGAACAAAACGGTACCACATATCACTTGGACTAGATTCGTATGGAGCATGATAAAACTTACGGATGTCATTCTCAGCTGATCAGGTGCAAATTTCAACAAAATTTCCTTAGCTTTCTTATAAGTTTCCGTTTCAGTAACTTCATCCAAAATCTTCTTTTTCTCTTTCTGCATGGTTGTTAGCTTGTCATAATTTCGTGAAATTTTTCGTTTATAGTACCAAGAGACCATTTTCTTTGTTAATAATATTCTGCATAAATAAATCACATTTATGTAATCATTTTGTAAAGTATTTATGTCAAAATATATAGAAATACTAGAACGATACCATACATGATAGGAAAGATCAGGAGCGGAGTAATGTAGATTAGCTGGTCGTAGAGAGACGCAGGAAAGAAGTAGAAATAAAAAATGAACGCTGCTATAATGTACAGTGCTACGCTGTAGATAATTAAAGTGCCGACGATCTTTTTATGCCTGTGCTCTGTATGTTGTCCATATTCTTCAATTTCTTTAATTTTCTACAAGAAAAAGGAATTTGGCTGGGCATGAAAAATTATAAATATAATACATATATAATATAATTTACTTACAACATCAAGATCCTCCAAAACTTCAATCGTCGTTTTCTTTTTCTGAAACATAAAAGGATAAGGTCTGGTGGCAATGGTTGACGAATATTTAATGAGAAGCACAGGATGTGTACTAAATATAAAGAGTGACCTCACTTACACCTATTGCTTTAGCATACTAATGTGAGGCATCAATAAAACCAACGTTTAATCAAGCGTCATTCTTTACAGTTTCAAGATAACATCTTTTGTATTACACATTTTTATTTTCAAAGTGTACAATTATTTATAACATCTTGTGCGTAAATTAATTTCTATTAATTTAAAGTCCAACAATGTAGATCAGTTTCCTTAGTTTGAATAAAAAGCAACACAATGGAATTGCAGTGTCATCGCATGATATTTCACTTAAACTAAAGGAATTAATTAAAGCTTGCAATTCGGTGTAGGAACAAAAAAAGGAGAAATTCATATAACAAACCATTTACGCTGAGCAAAAATATAGCAGTTAATTAATTAGATTTAAAAATAAGATCCTTTCAAAATTAAGATAAATAAAACATCTTCCCTTCCTTAAACTCTATACTCTAAATAATAATCAATCTTATAAGATAACAATTAAAAAAAAAAAGAAACGCATCAAGTCTAATACCATTCAATTATTTTTTTCAAAATCGGTAAAGCGCGCTTTTAAGAATCCAATTTGGAATTCTTTTTAAACCTAACCTCAAAATGCAATGCCCTCGTCGGTTGGCAGTTGAGATTAAAGAAACATCACTTCGGAAAACATGATCAAAATAGCCGCCGTGGAGCCGCGCATTTCTCGCGAGATTCATAACCTCGAAACGCGTCAACGCGTCCGATCGGTAATTTCGAAAGCGGTTCATGCGACGATCCAAGCAACAAAGTACTTACCCGAAACCTGGAAATTAATATGCCCATCTCGCCGGTCTTTTGGCGAAATGTTTAATAGCTGTTACCCCCGAAAAAAGGTGCAGGAGGAACGATTAATCGCCAGTCGATGCGTCAGACGTGGTGACGACGGCCTCAAGCAATTTTAAAATAGACCTTCCCTGCGCTTTTCCTTCTCTCTTCCACTCGCTCGGTCGGATACGGTGGTCGCCTCTCTCAACAGGCAAGAGCTCTTTATTTTTAAATCCCGCCCGATTCGACCCGATATTAATAGAAAGTCGGCGCGACGCGATGCTACGCTACCGTTGCGCGGGGAAAAATCACTGTACAGCGGCCGCGAAAAAATATCACTGGTTATCAGAATACTCGTTCCGAGTGGCGAGTTTTGCAACGGTTTCTCCTCTATCGTCGATTCGCTTTCCCAGGGATTCGTGAGATCGAAGTAGTGGAGGATAACGGTGCAGCTTTGAGGCTTCTGGTGTACTGTCACCTGTTCTCTTTAATATCCCGGGATTCGCGGTCAAGTTCTGTCTCCGTGACTGCCGTTGCAATGTCCGGCGCATTTGAAACTACCGCCCATGAGTTCGGCTACGCAGAGAAGGCCGTCCTAGAGGGGAGCAGTGAAGCTTCAGAGGGAACCGTTCTGAATTTAAAACTCCATCGTTTGAGACGATGTCCGCCAGATGGATCTAGTATCGGCTGCAACGTCAAATTAATAAAAATCAATGAGGTTTCATTTGAATAAGAATAACAGGAAGGATTGTCAATAATATTTTGTATATTTAATTGATATTGGAGAGTAACTAGTTCCTGTAAAATCTGAGCTCTGAGCTGTAACTAGAGATGGAACTGTCGAGGCTGTCATAACCTTTACTTTGGAATTACTAATTAGTTTTGTCCAGTTTTTGGCTTTCAGAATATGGATTGCGCAGCGAAATTCAATGAAATATTGTAATAGTTTTCATTTGTTCTACGTTGCTTTATGTTTCTTTTCGCTGGAAAATGTAGAGATTATCGACTAGTAGCGTTATTCGTTGGAATTATAAACAGAGTACAGGAAGTAGTCGAAGATTTATTCTTATAAGATATCTAAAGTGTTTATTGTTCATGGTTTTCATATGCACAAATTTGTTGAGTTGCGTGTGTATCAAATCAATTATGGAAAGAGGTGTATACTTCTGGAATTAAATTTCTTCAATAAAACGTGAAGTACAGAGCCAAACTGGCAAAATGGTGCTTACTGAAGTTGGAAAGTTGATTTCGGAGTTGGAGAAAGCCGAACTGGAAGTACGTAGCGGCTTATCTCTTTGGTAGTTTACAGGTTATGTCCGTGTGTCATTTGCAGTCTTTATTCTAAGATTCGTTAATGTGGTATTACTTAGAGATATTCCGTGAAAACATTTAATATTTATTTATATGTGGTTAAGAGGGTGCCTGGTTGTCGAGGTTTATTAAACGGAAAATAAATTGTTCTCAGGCACCGAATGGAATCGCAACCCCTCAAACATATGCCCAATTATTGGCACTATATTTACATGGGAATGATCTGTAAGTAAAAAAGTTGACACATATTTTTATTTGAACTTCTTATTTTCCATTTGTATTGATTTATACAAACAAAGTAGCTAGGCGTGTTAAAGTAAAATCCCATTTTAATAATAGGTGTCATGCTAAGTATTTATGGAAGAGGATACCGTCAGACGTTAAGGAAGCTAACCCAGAATTATGGCAAATATGGGTCGTAGGACAGCACATGTGGCAAAGGCATTGGCCAGCGGTACATCTAGCACTTAAAGTTGAGTGGAGCGAGGATGTAAAACATATAATGAATGCACTGAAAGGTACGTTTCACTGATGAATTTAAAAAGGGCATTATCGTTGAGGAATGTAACAATTGAGAAGAAACATTAATACATTTTAGAGAATGTTCGGGAAAGAGCACTGTCTTTAATAGCAGAAGCATATTCTTCGCTCAGTCTCTTTTGCGTAGTAAGAATGACAGGACTTTCTATGGAAGAGGCTCGTCATACCATCACTGAAAGAGGATGGACCATTGATGGAAACACTGTGCAACCGTGTAAAGCCGATAAGGAACAATCTTTCTCTCAAGCAAGCCTTACCGAAGATCAGTTGAATAAACTTACACAATTTGTGTCATTTTTGGAAAATTAGTTCCAACGGTGATAAGACTTTGAATGCAATCGGTGATCATTAATAGTTAACGTGGACACCGAGCGAGTACCCCTATGTATCTCAGACTGATTAATTTAAAGTTATATTATTTCCTAATTAAATGATGGAAGTAGAGATACTGACGATATTCATACCTTGGCACAGTTATAGATGTTTTTACCTAGCGATTTTCGCCCAGAGCTGGGATGGATATCGTCCCATCGACCAATCAACTTTTGTACCCATATATTACTCCTACTGTGCCGAAGTAAATTCTTGCTACAACACGAAACAATAAAATTCCAAAAGATGGCGTATTCTTTGTTTCGGTATTTCTATTAATCTGTCATATCAAACTATAAAGCCATTTTAAAGGCAAATTATTGCTCAATGCTTTATAATATTTCTTAGTAGCTTAAATCACATGTTAAGCCTACTCGAGGAAAATATTTATCAACATTAGAAGAATATAGATATTTAAATAAATGTTTTTTTTTTTTTTTTAATGGAATTCATATTCAGTAATAAGTGAGAAATTACACGTTCAGATTAGAGTGAACATTTTGGAGAGTTCCTTGCATTAAATTTAAGTGTAACGTGATACTGCAATGTCAGTAACTCCGTTTGGTAAATGGTAACATTCAAGTCTCCTCGTAGTGCGGACAAAGAACAGCAGATCCGAGAATGGTTTTCGTCCACTTTGCATTCCAAGATTTCTCGACACGCAATGTGGATCGAGAAAAAGGCACCTTCTGCTCTCGAGTGATCGATAGATCCCAACAATTCTCTATGAAATCAATTTCCGAGTGTCTCGCATTACAACATTATTCCTAATCGCAGATCGCGCGATGGGAAACGATTCGAGAAAATTGCGACTCTCTCTGTGTCGGGTCGACGCGGTGCGTTCTACGCTGTTACGTGCAATGCTCTGTCGATCTCTTAGATAGGATTGCTCCGACTTTTCGATTTTTCGTTTCGATGGCGAGAATTTAAAAAATACATTACCAACCGAGCTCCAGCCGTAGTCTCCGCTGATTTATTGCGAGAGTGGGTGTAGGCCCGCGCCTTAAAGGAATTGCTTTCTAAAATAGTTTTAAAGGGCTCGAAAGCTATTCAATTGGACTAGAACTTAGAGAAGAATAAATCGGTAATGAAGTTATTTAATTATCCAGTTGATCAGTTGGTTGATCAGCTACCGAGCCGAGTTCTAAACAATTAACCAACTGCCTATCTCTTCTGAGAAAAATAGTGGTATACATTGCCACTACACTTGTAAAATAGAACCTTACCTGGTTGGTACGCAAGAAATGGCGACGCTCTACCGAACTTCCGCGATAAAACCTTTTATCAGTTGATACCTTTAGAAAAATAGTTACCGATAAGTCCCCGAAAACGTGCCTCAAAGGAGATTAATCAAGTTTAGGTCAAAGAAGATCCGTGCAAGCTCCATTAGAAAGGGAACAAAGCCATGTTTTAGGGGTCGCTATTTTTAATTCCTTTCTTAACACATTCGCGATCGGTAAATTTTTTCCGTTTCAAATACTGAGCACCGGCGAAAATATTGAAATTCTGAAACTGGTTGCCGCAAACTTGTATCGTGTATCGTTATGGACGTGATTCACGCCAGCGGTAATCAGGAATAGAATTTAAAATGACGTGAATTCACGTCGGCGGCAACCAGGAGTAGAATTTGAAAAGACGTGAATTCACGTCAGCCGTCACGAATGTGTTAAAAAGGTCTTAGTCTCTTTAAACCACGGTTTTGCAACCTTGAATATTCCGTTTCTTTAAATGTTAGCTAATTAAACATAGTTCTTCACAAATATTTCAATTTATTTTTCGAAGCTAAACTGAGAAAAAAAATAGCGGGATACGTTCCCATTATACTTGCAAAATAGACACCAGTTTCCACAAGTGGTGCGATATATACAACTACAGAAAGAAAGAATAACTGTACATAGTATATTCCCTTCTTCCCCTATTGTATTATCTTCTATAGTCGTACATCGTGTCTCTTGTGACGACTGGCGCCTATTTCATAGTTACATTTTTCTTAAGTGTAATTTGATAGTTCAATATTGCAATGTGTTTTAGATACGGTACTTTGACATTTATATATATATATATATAAACAAAGTCCTGACTGATTGATTATCGGTCAAGCCAAACCGCTAGAGCTGGAATCGTGAAATTTCCATTATGCGTTGCTTTTATAACGCGAACATTTATTAAGAAAGGTTTCTTTTGAAATTTCATCCTTAAGGAGGTAAAAAGTGAGCGTTATATACATTTTTTATAAAGAATCCCTCAGTAGCTCGATGGCCGCTAAAGTTTGAGGAGTGCAAATTATTATGTAAATACTTCGCTGCAAATAAGTAAACAGGTATTTCAGCGTTTTTCGAAATTTCACCCCTAAAGGGGTGAAATCGGGGACCTCATTTTCGCCCACTCCGGGGCAATTTCTGAAGCGCCTGAGGCACCTCGTCACTCACATAATATACCTACAATATCAGTAGAATTTAAACGAGGATATGCGAAGGTATCTTATGAAGTAATGTTTAAAATATTTCATCGTTAATAATTGGAACCGCAGAAAAAAAAAAATTATTTCCAGAGGAAACATGTATCGTTCATTTAATACCTTCGCTTTCCTTTTTATCGTTTAAGATTCATGATCTTATACACTAGTTCGATTTCAATTAATTTTATATATGATTATGTACAACTTGACTCATGCAGCAATAACTTTTTGGGATATAGCCACCAAACACTATGTTACAGTGACATAACACTGGAATAACATGATATATAACGAATGTTATTCAAAAGATACATTAATATCATATAAGGTCGAATTATTACTCTTCGGTAACATTATTACAAACTTGTAAGCAGTGCAATTATATAATATTAACATAAAATATAACATGTTACCGATATGTTATGTATATGTTAGATTATTCGTTTTATAAAAGTGTTATACAGCTGCGGAGGAAATAGTAATACAAATCTTACTTATATGTTATATGTATGTTACATTACATGTCACAGACGTTATATAACGGTTATATTATTGTTATGTAAACGTGTTTGGTGGGTAATGAACAGTCAAGAATTATAATAATGGTACGCGGAGGAAAAAGTTCGAATACCACCGGTATGTATAAGAAAGTTAATCATATCACTGGCGTAATTATTTTAATGAAAATAATTTGTTTGATTTATACGGGTTATTATAGAACGCTGAAGAATTTATGTATGACACATCGCGGTCGATTAAGACGATATGAAAGTGTCATATATACATACCAAAAAGTCAAAATATTTACGAAACTTTTTCCCAAATTGGGTGCACCGAATCATTTGAAACTTCGGCACATGATTATGGAGGCACTAAGGAAGAACGCGATGTTTATGAAATTTCATTCTTCGAATAAAATGTTTTTCTTATTTAGCCTAGACTAGAATCAAAATCACATTTTTCTTGTGGAAAATGAAATTTCACGAGCATCGCGTACTTTCTTAAGACCTTCATAATCATGCGCCAAAGTTTCAAATGACTCGGCGCAACTAGTTTTGATAAATATTGAATAAATATTTTGACGTTTTGATATGTAGAATGACCCTTTCGTAGAGTTCGTTATACTTCGTTTCGATATGTTGAATGACCCTTAAGGTGATATGATGCGACCCGATCGATGCTCGTGAAATATCATTTTTTAAAAAGAATCATTTTCTTATTTAGCATAGAGTAGAACGAAAATCACATTTTTCTGTGAAAAATTAAATTTCACGAGCATCGCGTACTTCCTTAAGACTTCCGTAATCACGTGTTAATGTTTCAAATGACTCGGTGCACCCAGTTTGGAGAAAAGGTTTTATAAATATTTTGACGTTATGATATATAGAACGACCCTTTCATATCACCTGAATGTAACATGATGCGACGCGATCGATGCTCATGAAATATCATTTTTTAAAAAGAATTATTTTCTTATTTAGCCTAGAGTAGAACGAAAATCACATTTTTCTGGAATAAATGAAATTTTACAAGCATCGCGTACTTCCTTAGGGCCTCCTTAATCACGTGTTAATGTTTCAAATGACTCGGTGCACCCAGTTTGGAGAAAAGGTTTTATAAATATTTTGACGTTTTAATATATAGATCGACCCTTTCATATCACTTTAATCGATCGCGATGTACCAAACCACGTGGTCCGTCCGCTGTTTCGGGTCCTTCCGGATTCGGGGCTGCTTATCGGGCGCTAGATAGCGCGTCCGCGTCGATTTCCCCTTACCGCTGAATAATGCAAATCGGCGGGGTTTCCAATGGACATTGATTGCATCGGGATTGTCTTTTTATCGGCGCGGCATAGCGCGGCGCACGAACGGCCTAGGTGAGCTCTCAGGTGAGCGCTCAGGTGAGCGCCAGCTTTCCTCTCGCGCTGCCGGCGCTGCCGGAGAACGCGGGGCCGCGAGTGGTTGCGCCGCTCTTCTCGCGGGGCCCAACCAGTCCCGACCAGTCCCGACACCAGCTCGACCTCCCCAAGTGAGGCGCCTGTCGTGTCGGCTGACCTTTGGAGACCCCGTCTCGAGAGTTCTCGCGGAAAACGAAGAGTGAATCGATCGGGAGTACGGGGGCCCGGACCCCGGGCCCCGGGACTCCTAGCTCCTCTCCCTCCGTCGGTCCCCTCGACGAACGCGGGGCCCGCTCCTCTTCGCGCGAGTGTCCTCACCAAGGACTTCTTCGAGAGTCCGACGGAGGAAAGGAGTCCCGAAGAAAAGGGAACTTGGACGGGGTACTCCTGCTGCGATCGTATTTTGGAAACGCCGTTTAACCCTTTAAGGTGACATGAAAGGGTCATACATACATACAGACATACATATATATAAAATGTCAAAATATTGATAAAACTTTCCTTCAAATTGGATGCACCGGATCGTTGGAAACTTCAACTTGTGGATTATCTTTTATCAGCACCGAGGGTAGGGCAAGCGGCTCTGACGTTGTTCAAAGAAAAAAGAGAGGAAAACAATTGTTATACTCACCTAATGACTTACATTGCATTTGCATTAAGCTGCATTTGCTCTTATCCGTTCAACTCGGCTCCCCTCGAGATTAAATCCTAAGAGCGCCCCCTGCTCTAAGCGTTGTAACGATCATCTCGTACCTTTTTGCGGTTTCCTTTTCCGAGTACGTAGGTCAGTTCCAACTGCTCGAAGAGATGTCATAACGTGTGTCTAGTTGGAGTGCTCGCAAAAATTCGTGCCCGACTTGACTCGAACTCAACTCGATATATGAGCTCGTATGAGAGTTCGAGTTCGTCCCGACTCAAGGTTTCCGAGTACTCGTTTGCATCTTATAAGCATGTCTCGCTTTCATCGATATGTAGGGTACGTAGGGTGCATAGGGTACTCGTCACAACGATCATCTTGTTTTTTCTAGCGCTTTCCTATTTCCAGTAGTTATGTCTCGCGTTTTCCTATTTTCAGTATTTATGTCTCGCGTTTTCCTATTTCCAGTAGTTCTCTCGCGATTTCTTCTTTCCAGTAGTTATCTCTCGAGTTTTCTTATTTCCAGTAGTTATGTCTCGCGTTTTTCTATTTCCAGTAGCTATGTCTCGCGTTTTCCTATTTTCAGTAGTTACGCCTCGCGTTTTTCTATTTCCAGTAGCTATGTCTCGCGTTTTCTTATTTCCAGCAGTTATGTCTGGCGTTTTTCTATTTTCAGTTGTTATGTCTCGCGTTTTCCTACTTCCAGTAGTTATGTCTCGCGTTTTCCTATTTTCAGTAGTTACGTCTCGCGTTTTCCTATTTTCAGTAGTTACGTCTCGCGTTATCCTATTTCCAGTAGTTACGTCTCGCGTTTTCCTATTTTCAGTAGTTACGTCTCGCGTTATCCTATTTCCAGTAGTTATGTCTCGCGTTTTCCTATTTCCAGTGGCTATGTTTCGCGTTTTCCTATTTCCAGTAGTTATGTCTCGCGTTTTCCTATTTCCAGTGGCTATGTTTCGCGTTTTCCTATTTCCAGTAGCTATGTCTCGCGTTTTCCTATTTCCAGTAGTTATGTCTCGCGTTTTCCTATTTCCAGCAGTTATGTCTATTCCGAATTTCGACGAAGAGGCGCTCTTTCCGCAAGTCAGCTCGAAGTGCTCGAAAAAACTCGAACCCGACTCGACCCGAACTCGTTTCATGAGTTCCCACGAGAGTTCGAGCTCGACCCGACCCAAAGTTTTCGAATACCCGATAAGCATGAATCGCGATATTATCGGCGAACCGCGCGCTTTAACAATGGTCGTCGCTCCTTCTCGCCGGCTCGAAAAGCGGTTTCCTCTTCCTAGATCCATTCGACTCCTCCTCGTGCTCCAAATTACTCTTCGGCCCGGCTTAAGCGATCCTCGAGGAGGTGCAGCCACACGAGAGAGTATCTAGTCATTCTTCCCGAGAGGTACACCATGGGTACTGTTACGGACTCTCTCCGTCTCTCTTCCCTTCCCGTTCACCCTCGCCCGTTCCGTCCTTCTCCGTTCTGAATTTATCTGACGAGAGAACACAATTGAATGTTGGCGACCCCGTGGGCGGAACGTTGTTCGATTGTTTCTTTATCGCGACCGTCCTCGAGCGTTCTCCATTACTCGACCAGGATGCGACGATCCTTCGCCGGACTCTTCCCCCTTGTGCTCCGTTTTCACTTTTCTTCTCCCCTAAAAAGGGGAGAAGAAAATTATCTCTGCTGTAAGCGATTATGTAGAATCTCGATAGTCGAGGCAAAGACTTACGTTAATAATGAAGAAGTACTATTTGGCAAATTATCTCTGCTGTAAGCGGTTCTGTAGAATCTTGGTGGTTGAGGCGAAAACTTACATTAATAAAGAAGAAGTACTATCTGGCAAATTATCTCTGCTGTAAGTGATTACGTAGAATTTCGGTAGTCGAGGCGAAAACTTACGTTAATAGTAAAGAAGTACTCTTTGGCAAATTATCTCTGCTGTAAGTATTTACGTTGAATCTCGGTAGTCGAGTCGAAAATTTACATTAATAATGAAGAAGTACTATTTTGCAAATTATCTCTGCTGTAAGCAATTACGTAGAACCTCGGTAGTCGAGGCGAAAAATTACGTTAATTATAAAGAAGTAATATCTGGCAAATTATTTCTGCTGTGAGCGATTACGTAGAATCTTGGTAGTTGAGGCGAAAACTTACTTTAATAAAGAAGAAGTGTACTATCTGGCAAATTATTTCTGCTGTAAGCGATTACGTAGAATTTCGGTAGTCGAGGCAAAAACTTACGCTAATAATAAAGAAGTACTGTCTGGCAAATTATTTCTGCTGCAAACGTTTACGTAGAATCTCGGTAGTCGGGTCGAAAACTTACGTTAATAATAAAGAAGTACTCTTTAGCAAATTATCTCTGCTACAAGCGTTTACGTAGAATGTCGACAGTCGAGTTGAAAACTTACATTAATAATGAAAAAGTACTATTTAGCAAATTATCTCTGCTACAAGCGTTTACGTAGAATGTCGATAGTCGAGTCGAAAAGTTACGCTATTTTTGCAAGACTGTCGATTTTAACGCCGGATTACATCCGGAGAAGACAGGGACTCCTAGTAATATCTACGGGCAAGCCTCTGGTGTAATATTTATACGTTCATAAATATAATAAGAGATTATGGCATGGCGGAGGGAACTATTCCTTGGGATGGTCCGAGGAAGAAATCGTGAAACTAGAAAAGCCGTGGCAGGCGCCGGGCCTGAAGATTATGGCGCGTTTCCTCTGGTAGCGGCGGCGATAAATAAGTGGATAATCTTGGAACAGGGATGTGCGACTCGAGCCGCGATTTCTCCTACGACCGGCCCTTTTATTCTCCGAGGGGCGACTTCGTTCGACGAAATCGGCCACTCTGCCGATTTATGCAACGGGGACGTCGATCCTACTAGGCAATAGTTGGATTAACCCTTTGTCGTACAAATTAACACATTCGCGACCGGCAAATCTTTTCCGTTTCAAATACTGAATACTGGCGAAAACAATGAAATTCTGAAACTGGTTGCCGCAAACTTGTATCGTGTATCGTTATGGACGTGATTCACGTCAGCGGCAATCAGGAATAGAATTTAAAATGACGTGGATTCACGTCAGCAGCAACCAGGAATAGAACTTGAAAAGACGTCAATTCACGTCAGCGGTCGCGAATGTGTTAACTCGGCAAAATCCGGGCAAAATGTAGTCCGCGAAAATTTCTCAGAAAACGAGTCGAAATGCTCGGAAAACAGGGAAATTTCTTTTATCCGAAATTGAGATCAAGAGTTTGACTCCTGAGGTTCATGTTCGGCCTAAAATTTGTATCATGAGTCAGACTCGTCAAAGTATAGCAAAGGGTTAAAAACGCCTGCATAATTCCACACAAGAATTATACAATCATCGGTGTGATAAATCCGTGCAAATCGATCTGTATTGATTTAAAGGAGTTTGTAGGCTGTAAATGCGTTTTAATCGAAGGCAGTTTAAAAGGGAATGGTTTACAGAAAGTATTAGATAAAAAGACTTTTAAAGTGCTTCGAAATGACGGACTTGTGGAGGCTGAAAATTTCTAATTTCTTTTTTTCTAATCACGGTGCACATGATTCCAGGATAACGGCAAGACAAAATGTTAAGGTGGTACCTATCAGAAACTAGAAACGGTTATTTAAGAACCAACGGCACGGATTTTCGATGAGAATGAAATCTAGATTCTAGGTAAAAAGGGCAATAGAAATCACTTACTCATTCCTTTTTGCATTTTAATCGATCGTATCTTTTGAGCAAAAATTTCCGTCAGAAATCCATGAAAATTGGTTAGTAAAACATATCGTTAACGATTCCTTATCCAACGTCAGTTAAATCGGCGCAGATCGGTTTACACAGATTCATTGCAACGATTCGTCGTTACGTGTGTGGTCAACTTTACGAAATGATTACATTCCAATTGTACCAATCTTGTGTAACGTGTTCATTCCCTTTTGTAATTAAATCGTTCGTATCTTTTGAGCAAAAATTATCGTCAGAGATCCGTGAAAATTGGTTAGTAAAACATATCGTTAACGATTCGTTAGCCAACGTCAGTTAAATCGGCGCAGATTCATTGTAACGATTGCTCGTTACGTGTGTGGTCACCTTTACGAAATGATTACATTCCAATTGTATCAATCTTGTGTAACGTATTCATTCCTTTTTGCATTTTAATCGATCGTATCTTTGAGCAAAAATTTTCGTCAGAGATCCGTGAAAATTGGTTAGTAAAACATATCGTTAACGATTCGTTATCCAACGTCAGTTAAATCGGCGCAGATTCATTGCAACGATTGCTCGTTACGTGTGTAGTCACCTTTACGAAATGATTACGTTCCAATTATACCAATCTTGTGTAACAGCGGTAGCTTCGTTACCTGCAATCCTTTGTTTGGCTTGCGGACCGATTCGAGTGTCTGTCGAGATGCATTTTCTATTTTCCTTTCTTCTTCAATTAGACGGTTGTTAGTTCGGAACGAGTGCGCGTGATTGAGAAGTACCTGATAAACGGCCGAATAATGAATGAAGGGAGGACGACGGTAATGATGACTAAATACATTTTCAGGCGAAGTCAAAACTTCGAAACCGAATAGCGCCTTGTGTTAACCCTTATCACTCCAAGAATATTATAAGAGTTGGTCAGAGATACAATTAGAACCGTAGTCTTCAAATGGAGTTCGAGATAAAATAAAAACGGTTAACCCTTTCGTTACCTTGGACGAGATATCTCGCGACCCAATACTGGCCGATTAACGCTTTTGACGAGATATCTCGCGACCCGATACTGGCCGATCAACGCTTTTGACGAGATATCTCGCGATCCGGTAGTAGCTGTATTTATTTCTTCCTTTTAGCTATACGAATAGAATTAGTTATAAAATATATTCATCTAGGATGTCAAAATATTGGTGCTAGAAAGCTAGATTATCGTCAAAAGCGTTAATCCGCTACTACCGGATCGCGACATATTTCGTCAAGGATCGGCTACTACCGGGTCGCGAGATATCTCGTCAAAAGCGTTGATCGGCCAGTATCGGGTCGCGAGATATCTCGTCAAAAGCGTTGATCGGCCAGTATCGGGTCGCGAAATATCTCGTCAAAAGCGTTAACCGGCCAGTATTGGGTCGCGAGATATCTCGTCCAAGGTAACGAAAGGGTTAACCTCTATACAGTCGAAGTCCTACTCTAACCCTTTGCGATCGGCAAATTTCTCCGATGGGAGTACGAAATAGTTCGGGGTACATTTAGCCGGCTGACGATGCCGACTTCTACGACACTGAAAATGCCGCCACTGTGGCGGCACCGATCACAAAGGGTTAAACCTTAATAACGGCAGATATATCCATTTCTTCTACTCCTAGGCCTACATTAGAACTTAATTCGTATTAAGAAGGACGTACAAGTTCGAAAGGAAGACTTAAAGACTGAAATATGACAAAAATAGAGCGTATTTGGCTTACGCGGGTTCAAAGTAGGAGTAAAACTTGGACTGTCTTTCTTTAATTCTTTTTGAACAACCTGACTCGTTTTCGTCCCATCCTAGATACGGACCTTCCAATTTTCAAATAACATTCGGCCGAAATTCTTGATAGTCCAAGTGCACCTTTCCTCGAAGTGTGGCTAAGCGTTGAGGTTCGGCGCGAATCTAGGTGCCGATCGAGGGCGGACATCCCGGCGAGCCGCAGGCGAGAGAGCAGGAAAGAGCGAGCCGAGCCGAGTCTATCCGAGTAGAGCCGAGTCAAGCCGAGTGGTGCCGAGCTGCACCGCTCGACCCGGGTCGAGCCGAGCCGAGCGGCTCGAGCACTCGCGAGGCTCGGCTCGCGACCCGACCCGACGACCCGAGTCGAAGAGAGCGTCGAAAGGACCGAAGAGAACGCCGAAGAGAGCGAAGGGAGCGCCGAGGAGTGCTCGCGGATACGTAACGCGGACATGGGATCGAGTCAGGATCGGGATTCACCCACGCACTCATTGTTTTTCGCTTTTTACCCCGATACACAGTTTTCCTCCCTTTTCGATCTTTCCGACCCTCCGACGAGCGTCGGTCCTGCGGCGTTATCAAATTCACCACCTGTCGAGGCTACTGAATCTCGAGTTAGGAAATCACACCTACTCGATAGTTCAAGCGCTCGACTCCGAGGAGCGAAAAGTCGCAAGTACGCGCGACGGAGGTCAATGAACGCGTGGAAATGCTCGAGTACCGGCCGGGTCGCGGACTCGCTCGCGTGTCCCCATAAACTCTGTTACTTTGTAAATAAACTAATATTTCAAGTTACGAAGCGAGGAATGAATGTTTACGGCCTTGCGGGAATAAAAGACGTTAAGTTGAGGTACACTACGCGAACACGGGATCGGGTCTGGATCAAGAGTCACCCACGCGCTCATTGTTTATCGCTTTTTACCCCGTACTCCACTTTCCTTCCATTTTCGATCTCTGGCCCTTCAACTCGTTACCAGTTTGTAGGTATTCATGCTAACAACGTTATCGAATTTAGCACCTGTCGAGATCACTCAATCTGGTGTTGGGTAATCACGCTTACTCTATAGTTTAACCGTTCCAGGGTCAAGCGTTATAGCCTAACACTTTTCTTCGATATTCGTTGACAATCCGGGGAATACGATTAAATCGACTAAAAGCTGATGTTCATCGCGCATGTTAATCACGGTGATCAATAAAGGAACGGAAAAGTTACATTAACAATGGGATTTCAATGGTACTCTAATGGTTAAGCATTCCGTTTAAAAAGCAAAAAATCGTAATTACATTTTGAGTTTAATCGCAAGTAGTATTTGTTACACGCAAGTATGCTCCGGGTTATTCTGAAAATAAATGAACATTCATATATTACATGTACATTCATATATTTACGGTCATACAGGAGTGATTGAGGATAGCCTTGCGAGGGAGTACCATTAAATGTTAATGTTTACCAAGTTTCAGAAGTTTAAAAAGTCGTAATTACATTTTGAGCTTAATCGCAAGTAGTATTTGTTACACGCAAGTATGCTCCGGGTTATTCTGAAAATAAATGAACATTCATATATTGCATATACATTCATATAATTATGGTCATACAGGCGTGATTGAGGATAGCCTTGCGAGGGAGTACCATTAAATGTTAATGTTTACCAAGCTGTAGAAGTTTAAAAAGCAAAAGTCGTAATTACTTTCTGGGCTTAAATGCAAGTAGTATTTGTTACACGCACGTAACCTCCAGGTTATTCTGAAAATAAATGAACATTCATATATTGCATATACATTCATATATTTACGAGCGTACAGGAGTGATGGAGGATGGCCTTGCGATGGAGTACCGGTTAAATGTTAATGTTTACCAAGTTTTAGACCGATTGGCGCAGGTTGCATCTGCGAGCACAACGGACACGAAAGTAGCCGTGTCGTTACACGGTGCAGTACCGCGGGGTTGCGGTACAACGTGCTGCATACAAGATGCAACGTACAAGAGTGCAGCTGTGCACGGCTGTACGGGCGCAGGTCCGGCAGGGACGTGCATAATTATCCTCGCCCCAAGGGCCTATCCCACGCTATCCACCGGCAACTGGGACAACGATTACCGCCAAGAGGATTGGAGCCTTTCTGGAAGAATCGAACGTTCGACGACGCCACCACGAGGTCGTGCACTACGAGGCACAAGAGCCGGAAGGAACGTCGTTTCTTCGGATTCATGGAAATACGAAGAAAGGGATGTCAGGTATCGTTGCGCGGGTGAAGCTCCAAACACAAGCGTAAGGAACCACTGCATGTCGGCCATCTTGCGTTGCTAGCGTGGTAAATTGTCGCCTGTTGTAAATGAATATAAAACCAATTTAAAAAAGGAAAAAAAGAGTTGACTGTTACTGGCATTTGGGATTTTGATGTCCATAATAACAATGTCAAACTAATTTCACTAACTCTGTACCTTTTGGCATAGGATATACCATATTTTAAAAAGGCGTCGTACGTACGCTTTCGCTGCTGCAATTCATAAATACGAGATGGCGAGGGTGCAGCAACGTAAGATGGCTGCTGAAGTCTCGTCTTCTTGCGACTCGAGCTTCAATCCCCTCGTCTAAAATCTTACTTTATATGGTCTATTAGTTTCTTTGTAGATCCATGTTGAGATCCACGATCCCTCGCGCGGCATCCATTGTTTTTCCAAGATGGCCGCCGACAACTCACTTACCCGTATTGGTACGCGGCTCCCCGGATTCCGCAAAAGAATCGCGGTAAGCGTTCAGTCAAGCTCGTCCGTGTGAAATAAGCTTCGGTTGACGCAACCGGTGACGGTTGGATTGAATTTTTGTGTCGCTGGACTCTTGCACGCGGTGAAATCCTTGACATCTTTCGGAGTCTCGGACTCTCGCCGGGGGTCTCCTACTAGGCGAGACCCCCACGACATCTTTCGGGAAACTTATATTTCTATTAGAATTAATTGTCCTCATTAAATAAACTTCTAAATCCATTCTGAAGGCGAGGCCCAACTTGAATCTGCTCTAAGGCCCTATTTCATCTGCTCTACGCCGTCGTAGGACGAAGAAACGAATAATCCCGATCGGCTGCTGAAAGACGGCGTTGTGCGTCACTCTCGTCATAAATATAATAATTTCTATCTTTCCGTACAAGAGTCTTGAATGGCTAAACTTTTAAAGGTACATTTCACGTACACCATGCGAACGAAATATGGCCTTAGCTACTTCCCAGACCTACCCTACCCCAATGTAGGAAATTCAATCGATTCGCTTTGTTCAACTCCGACCGTCTCCAAATAAAACGGAGTCCCTTATTAATTGCCGCTCGGGATGATATTCCTCGTATCGGTGGTAATTATTCGACTACCGTCGTCTCCGGGCGGGATATTCTAAAATGAGTCAAAGGATATGTACACTTTCGTAGGGGGAAGGGAGCCAGGGGTCGGGGGCCGCCGCGGGACCCACTCGCGGCGGGTTCCACTTGCTCCGGCAGGGGTCGCTAGAGGCGCGTCACGGGCGCGGCGCGGCCGCCCCGAAAGTGGAACTCGGCCGGGAAGAGGCACCCCGATGGACCCGGACGCGCGAGGACGCGCTCGCGCCCGCCAGGAAAGAAAGGGACAAAGTGTTCTGGCAATGGTGATTTGCTACGATATGATAATGACGCGAGAGGCACTCCCCGCGTGGTAAAGCCTCGACTCGCGTCTCCTCGAAGTGAAAGGCGGGCGAGTCGAGTCGGGCATGCTAGTTTATGCCGCTACAACGTACTTCGCTATGCCGGCATTGCAAGGTCCCCGCGCCCCTCGGGGTCAGGGGTCGGCTCACCCACTCCGCTCCTGGCCCTTCACCTCCTCCACCTTACACGCCGAGCCGCGCTCGAGCATCATCGACGAGCCTGGCTCTCTTGGGTAGGCTGCTCCGTGCTCTATGCCTGGAACTATGCGGATGCATGGATAGGCAACGCGCGCGCGCGCGCGCCGATTCGCACCGCGTCGCGGGAACTCCTGGAAACGCGTGCACGCGATCACGTCCCGAAATATCTCCCGGGCGAAAATCAAAAGACTCGTTTTGGGCCCTTCCTAAATTACGATATTTAACCAGATAGCTGTGGCGCCCCCTTTTGCGAGCGCTCACCTATATGTGTCGCCGAAATCAAGCGATGACGAGATACTCGTCAATCACAGAGTAAGTGTCGCTGTTAAGATACTGGATCAAAAAGATGGGTTTATTTTATAAAATTGACACTTTTATTACTAATGTATATTTATTTGGTTAACTTAAACATATATTAGACACTTATTAGACGAAAAACGCAAGAGAAATTAAATGCATATGATAGCAAGAATTTAAATTCCTGCTGTGGCGTGGTATTCGGCAAAACAGGGTGTTGCACATAATGGGACTTTGCAAATGGAACACCAGTAACGGGATTCTTTCCTGATCTTGCGTTTATAACAACGTGCACACCTTCGGGTAGGATTTTTTGTGTTCGAAGTCCTGGGTATATGATCCAGAACATGATTTCCGAGTAATTGTGTTACATTAGGCCTAGATGGCCGAGTTTGTGTCGATTTTTCCCGGGTTATTGGATATGATGCAACAGTGTCCTCAACAAATTCTAGCAAAAAATTCATTCGCGATAACGTTCCATTCTTTTTTTTTGTATAATATATATGAATTCAAACAAATAATATCTAATAGATGGCAAGCTGTTTCAGCCGGTGCATACGCGGCGCATGAGTGTATCTCAAATTATTTATATTTTTTATTCATTTGTTTTATTCCGGCCTGGCCTCAAAATATTCTAAACATCTTGAAATTTGAGAATATGTTTTGTTTTTCTCAAACTTTTCATAGAACTGGGTGTCTCAAATCGTTTTATGCTTTAAAACGTGAATATGGAGAACCTAAGGTAGGTCCTGAAACTCTGGAAATTTCACTTTTTATACATTATTTTTAAAATACCTATAAACAAATTGAAAAAGAATTGAAATTCCATGAGTTTCAGGACTTTCCTTATGGTCTTCCTATTAACGTTGTAAAGTTTCAAACTATTCGGTAAACCGAGTTGGGAGAAAAGTTTTATAAAGAAAACCTCTTCAACGCCACTTTCACATCACCTTAATGGTAGGACTTAACCTATTTGCATCATTTGACGGAATAATCCGCAAATACTGTTGCTTATCACCAAGAGTCCAATTTTTTAAGTATACGCGCATTTAGAGCGATTATGCTAATTAAGTTGGCTTTGAAATAATATAATGAAGGGTCATTTCTCGAGCCGAAATTTTAGTCTTATTTTCAACCCGCGTAATCGACTGGCAGACCTCTTTTGGTCCTATTTATTCTTTATGTCTTACTTCCGAAATTCTACGTTCTATTTAATATGAATTGTCCTACTTTAGGCCTAAAAGTAGAAGAGATGGAAATATCTGACGCTTTTATGGTCTTAAGGAGGACCTCGATTGCATGGAAGTTATATTCTTCTTTAGATTGTCTCGAAACCCGGTGAAGGTTTACAGTTAGAGGTTCTAAGTAGGATAAACATTTCAACTTGAGTTCTATGCAATTGCGGTAATGCTTTAGACTTTAAAATGGCACATACATATATATATATTTTTTTTCTTATAGGTCTAATGGAGAACTTAATTTGCATTAAGTAGGACGTATAAGGTCGAAAGCAGGACTTAAAGAGTGAAATAGAATCAAAAAGAGGGTTCTTAGGATACGCAGGTTCAAAGCAGGGTTAAAATTTTAATTTGGTACCCTGATATATATGCTCATGGTGCTAAAACTCGGTCTATGAGTGAGTTACTTATTTTCTACTAATTTTTTTCTTATAGGCCTAATGGAGGACTTAATTTGCATTAAGTAGGACGTATAAGGTCGAAAGCAGGACTTAAAGAGTGAAATAGAACCAAAAAGAGGGTTCTTAGGATACGTAGGTTCAAAGCAGGGTTAAAATTCTGATTTGGTAGCCTGATATATATGCCCATGTTGCTAAAACTCGGTCTATGGGTGAGTTACTTGAATTTCGATCATAGATGCGGTCAACTTGGATGTAAAGCTCGGATGATAAATTCATCCTGTCCCATTTATGCATATTAACTGAGAACTTCATATCATATCCAATACCCTACTACTTACGGAATTACATCTAACCTCACGTCCTGCACGTGACTATCGTACTCTTAGTGGTTGCATTTAAGTGCGGAAAACGTGATGCGAAAACTCGGACCATAGATAAACTCTATGAGCGACCCGTGAAAATTTGAGAAATAATTTGCATGATACATGAGCGAACTTTCTGAAGATCAGAGAGAAATATCATGAATGTAACTTCCAATAACCCTAGTAGCATAGAATAATTTCTAAATACTTCTTTGTAATCTTTGATAAATATCTCAAGCGACAGACTTTTTAAGATTTCTTGTGGATTTAATTCGAAGATATCTGAAATATTTACTGAACATCTCAATGACATATTTAGTTTCAATAATTTATGAACATGTAATAAAAAAACATTTTTTACTTCACGACTATTAACGGACACTTCATTTGGTATCGAAAAACGCGAGAAATTTTTCTAATATTTTCGTTCCGCTATTTATGAGAGCAAAACGTCTGATTTTGATTTTAAGTATTTTTAAAACGTTTATAATGTATTCGGCAGATAATATTTAAAAAATACTTGTATTAAAATGAAACGAAATATTTTGTATACCTGATAAAAAAAAATATTATGAAAACACGTAGAGCCAATATTATATTAATATTATGGAGATAATATTCTAAAGTAAACGTTTTGCAAATATTTCATATGTCTGGTAAATATTTACAAAATGTACGATATTCGTTAAATATATAGAAAATATAGGACAAATATTTTGTGCTACTAGGGTTATTGTTAGAGGAAGCAACGCGAGGGGCAGAGAGATAAATTCTCGGCACTTCTGGGCTTTGCGTCCTCGCAGACTATACAACCTGTAAGGTTGTCATTGACAAAGGTGTGCGTCACTTCTCAGCCCACGAAGATCAGTCCGTGTATCCAGATCACCAGAGCAGGGGCTCGAGAGCGAGCAATTTATCACTTCACCTGCAGGTGCATCGAAGAATGCACCTCGCCGCATTGTCAATCATTAGAGATCTATTGACTGTACACGTTTACTTGACATTAGCGTACAATACCATGGATAACCCGCTCACAACTGTCCCAACTGACTGGCTTGTACGGTGTTTACGCTAATCGCATTCGATATCGATCCCAGTTTTTCTAATAACGAATTTTTATACCTCCCATTGTCACGGAGGCATAATAGATTCGAAGAGACAACGTACAGATGCGGTAACCTCCTTAATTTTCAAGCCTCACCCCTTATTACAAAATGCGTGCATAACCGTGCAACAATGAAGCCTGTATTACGTGGTTAAATTGGCGAAATTCGCCTGACGTACACATAAGAGAAGACACTTCGAGAAAGTTTCCCGCCCTTACGACTTTCACATGGGATTCACCGAAACGAAAAGTACCTTTCGTCATCGTCATCGTCTAAGCGTATCTAACTCGTTACGCAATTTCGACAGATCGAGGGGAAAAAAAAAGAAAAAAGGCAGTTTCGTCGTCATAGAGGTTGCTTCGAAGTGACAACGTGCAGATGCACCGCATCTGGTAATCCCGTTCATTTTGGAGCTTTATTATTACGCCCCTTATTACAAACTGCGTGCATAACCGTGCAACAATGTAGCCTGTATTACGTGGCTAAATTGGCGTAATTCGCCTGAGGTACTCATAAGAGAAGACCCGTCGAAAGAGGTTCACGGCCCTGCGACTTTCGCGCGGATTCACCAAGATGAAAAGTACCTTTTGTCATCATCATCGTCTAAGCGTATCTAACGTTCGTTACGCAATTTCGATCGATCGTGGAGAACAAAAAGGAAAAAGGCAGTTTCGTCGTCATAGAGGTTGCTTCGAAAAGATCACGTGCAGATGCGGTAATCCCGTTCATTTTGGAGCTTTATTATTACGCCCCTTATTACAAAATGCGTGCATAACCATGCAACAATGTAGCCTGTATTACGTGGTTAAATGGGCGAAATTCGCCTGACATACACACAAGAGAAGACCCTTCGAGAGAGGTTCACGGCCCTGCTACTTTCGCGCGGGATTCACCAAGATGAAAAGTACCTTTCGTCATCATCATCGTCTAAGCTTATCTGACTCGTTACGCAATTTCGACAGATCGAGGGGAAAAAAAGAAAAAAGCAGTTTCGTCGTCGTAGAGGTTGCTTCCGACGTAGGAAGGACTCTTCTTTCGGATATACTTTTAAAAGGGATACTTCCCCATTTGTCCTCGCTTGCTCGGGGAGTTAATGTACTCGTAATAGAGGAGTGCACAAATATAATACCTTGTTATTAGGTAGTTGGTAGTGGGTGAGTTTTATTAGCGCCTTTTTAGAGATGAAAGTCGCGTTTTAGTATCGGCTAGACCCTCCACGTAACTTTCAAGCTCCGCCGGCTTTCACGCAAATTTCGCCGAAACGGAAAATACCGGTTCGGCATCCTGACTCTAATCATCTCGAGAGTATTATGCAATCTCGCCGAGCCAAAGGGAAGGATCGCTTCGAAGTCGAGGCGAGCGGGAGATAGTCCAGGGGCCTTCCCTTTCGCGTAATCGTGCGTAAGTAGTCCCGTGGGCTCCCACTGCACGAGCCCACTAGAGGCGCCGCGCCATGGAAGCTGCGCCGATCTTCCACGCTGGACCAATGCACAGTGTAGGGAATAATTTGCGAATATAGCGGGACAAAATTATAATTCAGAAAAAAAAGACTTCATTTTAGCCAATATTTGTTTATAACTATGAAATAAGGCTTAACATAGAAACTAAACACGTAATTATACAAATTCAATTCTTACAATTATTAGTATTATCAGAATTATCAGATTCACCAAAGGGGTGATCGCTTTCATTTGTCTTTCATTTATTTATAATTATGATACATAATTTAAAATGTAGAATCTTCCACGCTGGACCAGTGCACAGTGTAGGGAATAATTTTCGAATATAGTGGGACAAAATTATAATTCAGAAAAAAACGACTTCATTTTAGCCAATATTTGTTTATAACTATGAAATAAAGCTTAATACTTAGCCGACCCACTTTAAAGTGGGGAGATCTCCCCGTTCCGGTCGGCTAAGTGTTAACATAGAAAATATACACGTAATTATACAAATTCAATTCTTACAATTATTAGTATTGTCAGAATTATCGGCTTCACCAAAGGGGTGATCGCTTTCATTTGACTCATTTATTTATAATTACGATACATAATTTAAAATGTAAAATCTTCCACGTTGGACCAGTGCACGGTGTAGGTAATAGTTTGCGAATATAGCGGGACAAAATTATAATTAAAAAAAAAATCGACTTTATTTTAGCCAATACTTATTTATAACTATGAAATAAGCCTTAACATAGAAAATAAACACGTAATTATACAAATTCAGTCACCAGCTTCACTATTGGGGTGATCGCTTTCATTTATTTATAGCAGCCTAGTCGTTAATGATGAGCAAAATCGGTCTTAGTCTTTCAGTCCTGGTTTGCATTGGCTTGGATTTGCTCATCACTAAGATGTATTGATGAGCAAAATCGTTCTTGGTCTTAGTCTTGCGAAAAGTGCATCGTAATTGCACAAGATCATTCGCATGCTTTTCAGCATGGACCATACCGATCACCCGATCACGCCTAAAGCTGAAGAACTTTTACATTCCGTTCAGAACAGAACGTACCATTTGTGCCGATCTTTTGCGATGAACCAACGAATGTGCTTATTATTAGCGGTCAATGCATAATTGAAAGCACAGCTTGATCATGCTTTCAATAATGACCCGCTTAAAGTCTGAAAACATTCGCACGTTTTGAAGAATCCACTACGCCGGGAACTACTCGTGCTTTCAGGATGAGAAGCACAAGAGAAATCCTTTTCCCTCTTACTATCGAAACCAGGAGTTCTACACCTAACTGGTCGAAAACCGCCTTGGGAACCCCACGCAACTTTCCTACGATAAAGCTCCGTTATAAAGAAGCCGGTTAAAAAGGAGCGCTATAAAACTCGAATAGCGGAAATTAAAGAAACAGTATATTTACCCATGTCGTAACGGTGGAACGGCTTGGAAGAGGCAGGTAGTAGCGCGGACGTGTCATGCAGGTTATATATTTAGGAGGCACGGCTAGTTACTTCCAGTCGGCGCTAGTTCTCGGCCCGGCCGCTCCGCGCTGGGTGGCGCTGGGTGGCGCTGGGTCGCAGCCAGCCTTGGCTACGGTGGACCGGAGCTGCACCCGGAGTCCGCGGTCGTCCTCTCCGTGTGGGACCGCTCGGGCTCGCTTTCCCTTTCACACGCGACGCTAATCGCCCATCGTCTCCGATCCCGAACCAGGGGAGGAGGAAGAGGAAGAGAGATGGAGGCGGCGGCGGTGGAGGAGCGCTCCTCCGACTGCACTTACACGCGACTCGCACGTAAGCCGTCTACCGTAACTGCCTACTACCTGCCTACGTACTCTCCAGGACCGGCCGATGCAATCGGTTAGCCTCATTGTACTCCAGCCTGGGTATAGCTGAGTCGTGACCGTACTTTTGCAACGATTGCCGCCCGATAGACCGATTTTTGGTGAATCCTGCGTCAAACTACGGGTTGCCGGACGGCTAAACACGGAGACCGAGATATTTCATCCGAGGAGAGGAGAAAAGCCGAGAGGAAGATGGGTCGACCCGGCGCTTGAGTCTGTCTTGAACCCCCGAAGAGGGATGGTCAACGTTGGACGAGAAGAGAGAAAAACGGAAAAGCGTTTCCCAGCAGTCGAGACGCTGACATTTTTATTGGCTTGGTTTGATGTTGTAACTATTGGATAAAGTCTTTTTTATTTGCGAGTTTAGAGTATAATCCATAGGAGAAACGTGGAGGGGAGGTCATGTGAAGAAGAAGTCTTCTCTAGGCGGCCCGAAAAGAAGAATATTGAAATGTTTTATTTAGGTTTAATATTGTGAGAATATGTAATAAAGTACTTAATCTTGGTTGCGTTGTTATGTTTTGGCCTTGTGAAGAGATTTGGAAAATATTTTACTACGAAAAGAACATGGTGGAGGAGAGCAAGAAAAAATCTACAGGGTAGTACAAATCTCTTACACTGGGAAAATATGCATCGTGACAACAAAATCCTGCGATCAAATATGGTCCAAAGAAATATCAGATGCAACGAACAATATTTGTAAAATCGACGGTATAGTTTTTCTTCTCATTAAAATAATTGTTTCTTGGAATGATATATAATTCCCGCAACAATATACATGTCAGCAATATGTATTTGTTTCAGTCAACTAATCTTTTTTCTGAGTGTAAGGTTCGTTGCTTTATTCATTTCAATACAATATAATTATTTATTGTCAACGAACGCATTTCATCTATTAAAGTGCCACGTGAAATCTTGGACCAGATTTTACTTGAAAGAGGGAAATTCAGGGCAACCCTTAACGATCTTTATTCAGAGGCTAAATGACGTATTAAAAGACAAAGTTGTCTGATTTAACGCATCACTTTGCATAATTCTATAAAGGTCGTCTGCGGGGTACATCATTACTTGGCGCAGCTTTAGAGTGTATTGATATCATCCCATTCAAGAACCCCAAGATAGCCATGTCATCCTATATCCTACATAAAGGAAAGAAAAGAGAGGAGTATGTCTTCCGCAAAAAAAAATTCATCATGGCTGAACAACAAGTCCATCATTTCCTGTTATTCCGAACAAGCTCTCTGTCGACGTCGCCCTTTTATTGTACATTTCAGTAATTTTAAACTTTAAAGTCAGATATTGATCCTGACTTCTTCCACCTGAGCTTCCATTCATCCAGAGAAACCGATCCCATGGTTCTGTTCGAATTTTTGCTTTTATGAAAGGATCATAATAACGTTTCCTTTTCGGTAGATTCCGTTCAAAATTGATTACGCCCTCGGATAAATACCTAAAATAGGTTTGTATCTTGAGACTTCATAAATGTTAAAGTCAGATACTTTAGGAGCAGTAGAATTGAAATCGAACAATGGAATATCGCTTTATTTAGAACAGCCCTTTAGTCGGGGACGAGATCGCCCTCGAGGTGTGATTTTTGTAAAAATAACTGGAAAAGTTGCGATCGTCTTTACTCGAATCCACAATTTCTAGTTGTTAAGGTAGAAATGAATAACTTAGCAAGTAATTTGTTCTTTAGCATATTGCGGCTATTAACGAGCGGCGTTCAATACGCGTTGCTTTGTTCGATCTTTCTAGAAAATGAGATTCCATTTCGATCTATATTTCCACAAATTTCCGTCAGAGTCCACATTTCAGAACGAATTTCTAGAATGTTCCGGAAGATGAATAACGAAGTTTCGAGATCTTTCTAGACGATTCTAGAGATTTCTTTGTTAAACATTTTTATTTCACAGCATGCTGTTAATGTCTTTGTGCAAGATGCGCGAATCGTTCAACCACACTAATCGAAAATCTCTTTTCACGTTTCAAGGTCAGCCTAGAGGTGCGAGACGTTTTCTTGTTTCCTTGAATTTCTTTCTTGAACATTTTGATTTCACAGCATGATTTTAGTATTGTCGCCAATTCTTTGTGCAAGATGCGCAAATCGTTCAACGACACTAATCGAAAATCCCTTTTCATGTTTCAAGGTCAGCCTAGAGGTGCGAGACGTTTTCTTGTTTTCTTGAATTTCTTTCTTGAACATTTTGATTTCACAGCATGATTTTAGTATTGTCGCCAGCTCTTTGTGCAAGATGCGCGAATCGTTCAACCACACTAATCGAAAATCTCTTTTCACGTTTCAAGGTCAGCCTAGAGGTGCGAGACGTTTTCTTGTTTTCTTGAATTTCTTTCTTGAACATTTTGATTTGACAGCATGATTTTAGTATTGGTGCTAGATCTTTGTGCAAGATGTGCGAATCGTTCAACGACACTAATCGAAAATCCCTTTTTACGTTTCAAGGTCAACCCAGAGGTGCGAGACCTTTCCCTGTTTTCTCTCTAGTTTCTCCCCTGGTTTCTCTCGGAGCAGATCGGGTGTACTTCACCGTAAATTGGGAGTGCCCCGGAGGCGTAGTACTCCTACCCGCCGTCCTTTGAAGACGGGTAAACAGGGGTTCTCATCCGATGTGCTCTCTTCCAGATGACCGGAGTCAGGGTTGTGTTCTCAAACACGTTCCTCTCCGATTACTCCTCCCGATATCGTCCCAAGGAATCCTCTATTTTATCCTATTCGACAAGAAAATTTCTAAAACACCATAAATGAATTTAAACCGAATAATTGACGAATTTAGTCTCTATTTTTCAAAAGTATCGACAAGATTTTAGCTGAAAGCCTTTTTATATGCCTTATCAAATGCACTCATTTCCCTCGTCGGCTGAGTCGGCAATATTTTTTTGTATTCTAATTCTCAGAGTTTTTATTCATCCGGCAAAATACGGTGGGTCTGAAAGAAATCTAAAGTTGCAGTAATTAATTTACTTTGTCAGCGTGAGTTATCCGCAATGGACGTCTAGCTCTACTTTAAACCCCTTTAGGCTGTGTTAGACTCATTCAGGTTACGCTCTATTTTATACTTGTTTAGGTTATTTTATATATCCTTTCAGATTACGTGCTACTTTAAACTCATTTAGGTAATGTTACACTCCTTCAAGTTATGAGCTACTATCCCTCAAAGGAGGGTAACCTAAAGGTAACCTAACATAAAGATTAAGTTAGACTCCTTTAGGTTATGAGCTACTGTAGACTGCTTTACGCTACTCTAGCGTACTCTACCTCACAACTGACTACTCTTCCTCATATCGTTCTTAAATATCATTCGAATCGCATTAACCGACCAAAAACTCGGAAACACTGTAAAGGAACATTTACCATACAGTGGCATCGAATAAATAAATTTTTCACAATATTTCAAGGTTACCAAAACCTGTAATTAAACCTCAATTGTAATTCACCCTTATCAAGCGAAGAGTCTTCCCTTTAACCATTCAAAAACATCGGCAATTCTTATCTCTCCCCCAAACATGCCGGAGATTCTACTAACTGTAGTAAAACAAATAAATAAAAAGATATCAATCGTTTCATTCAATCGAAACATTCTTCACCGTAGGTTATTAATAACCGGATGTCGAGCGTCACATTCCGCATGTTTAGGCTACTTTAGGCTACGCCTAAGATCTCCAGGCTGCCTCCTCTCGGCCACTCGAATCTCCCCCAACCTACTCCAACCTTCTCTAACGTGTCCCGTCGGTGCTCCACAGGCGGGTGCATAAATGTCGGCCGGCTCGTCCGTGTTCGACACGTGCAAGGACTCTCGGTGTGCCCGCGGTAGATCCGCGTTACGCCTCCGCTCTGCCACGCGTCCTCGACGTTACGCTCGGTAAAGAGGTCAGGGGGTGATGCATGAATGAACGAAGGTTGCGGCGGCGGCGGCGCGGGCTACGGTGGCGCCGCTAGCTGAAGACGGGACCACCTGGTAGCTGCGGGTAGCAGCAGGTAGCAGCAGACTGGAGCAGGCTGCAGTGAGCAGTGGACCGCGGAGGGTGGTGGGGGCGACGGGGGTGCACCGGATAGCGGGAAATCCCTGCAAATAGCGGCCAAGCGGCGCCCCCCTCCCCCGCCCCTCGGACGGGGGAGCGACCCTCCTTCCCCTCCCGCCAGTCGTGACGCGCGAGCGACCCTCCTTCCCCTCCCGCCAGTCGTGACGCGCGAGCGACCCTCCTCTCTCCCCTCCCCTCCCCACGACTCGCACCTACGCGGGGAAAAATGGCAAGGGGAAGCGTCGGGGGTAACTTCCGGACTTCCGGGAGGAGACGGTCACGGTTTCTGCAGTTCGTACCCTCGCGGTTCGACCATATCGAGGGGGAAAATATATTAGGTTATCCCGAATCTTCCCTTTTACAGGTGAATCTTCAAGTGGTGTCGCGAAAGGACCGAAAGGTAGAAGAAAGGGAAGAGAGAATGAGAATGCCAGCGGAATGAGAGGAAGGAAAAAGGGGGCGGAGGAACGACTTGGAATTGGGTAGAAATAGCGATTTGTCGGAGGTTCCTTGCCTTGGAATAACTTCTCGAGCGAGATACTTCCAGGGTCTTTTCTCTTTTTTTGGCTTCTTTGGCTATCCATAAAACGTGTGGTAGCGGTACAATTATTCGAATCGGATGATTGGTATTTATGTAGTCCTTTGGAGACGGTGCCAGGAGGTATTTGAGAGTTTAACGTGGGAATATTACATTTCCATGTTATTAAATCTCTTTAAAAAGGGGAAACGCGAGTCTCCGGATATCAACGCAGGAACGTAAAAATTAGAAAGGATTTCGGGCGATCGAGGCGGTGAAACCTATGCATAGCTTATATATATACTTTTTCGAAGTCGGTGCCAATACGTGTTCGTGGCTTCGATAGAGTATCCGGGGTCGTATATATCTTCGGCGAGAGGAAACGTAAACCACCTGATTTGGATTAACGAGTGCAAAGATTCACGAGGATTTCGTGCACATCCGTGAGGTCGGAAAGCGCGAGAGCGCTCCGTGGGTAAACATTCGCGGTAAACGGTCGTTTACGACCCCGGTTAACGTAATCCAATGACGACTGGGTTCAGGGTGGCGGGGTCGGGGGTGGGCGCCCCGGGGCCGCGCGGCGGCGTGGTCGGCTGACGTCACGGTAGCGACATCACCGCCGCGCGCCGACCAATGGGCTCGCCCGTGGCAGCGGGCCATCGATCCGCGGCGGGTATGACGTCCGCGGTGACGTCACCGGGGCGCCGTTCGCCGCTACACACGGTACGGTTTTAATATAGCGGCAAGCGGCGCGCGATCCGGACTCAGTTACGCGGAGACCGGCCTTCCGAGGGCGTCTCGCGACTAGGACTCGCCGCGACGGTGACCACCGGGCGTCCAGGACGCCGCGACGGCGAGCATCGGTGAATCCGGGACGGTGGATCTCGGGTTTCCTTCGACTGTGGAGAATTAATCGCGTCGGTCGCGAACTCGGGCGCGGGTTAACGACCACCCCGGAGTGTGCCGACGTCGAGCGGCGGCCCCCAGGAGGCGCGTCCGCCCTCCGCAGAGGACCGGCGCGGAGTGACAGCTGTCAGCTGATCGGGCGGCGCTCGCGCTGTCACGTGGCCCGGGAGCGCGGGAGCCGGGCGGCGCTCAGGCTGTGCTCGGGCCGCGCCCGGGCTGCGCTCGGCCGGTGATCGGGACCGCCCCAGCCCGCGGAACCGCATGCGGGTCCCCAGGACCGACCGGTTCGCTCTCGTCGACGGGACGATCCCTTCCGCCGAGAGGAGGTCCTTTCTGCCGAAGGACTTCTGCCCTATGACGCTTGCAGGTCGGTCACCAAGCGGGTCGCCCTTTCCTCCCCTGTCTCTCGGTGTTGTGCGCGCTCTTACCCCCTTGGCCGGGGCTTTTATTTTCGAAAGTTGGATCCCTGCCGGTCGGCACCGGGCCGAGCGTGCACCGACCTCCGCTCGTTTTGCTCCGCCGGGCCAGCTCCTCAGGGTCTCATCCGATCCTCGACCCCTGATACGGATTCGGCGACGCGCGGGCACGACTTCCTCGGTGCCGCCCCGGCCCCCGGTCGATCTTTCGAAAATTAGATACTTGCAGGCCGCGCTCGATACCTCCTCTTACTTTTGGAGCTCGTCGTGCGTCCAGTGACGTAATCGGTCCTCGTCTCTGTCCGCCGATCGGAACCTCGGTCGGTCCGGGTCTTATCGAGGAGTTATCGGCCGCGGCGATCCCCTCGTCTCTGCATGCCCGATATCGATCGACCTTATCTACATATCTTCTTCGGTGTCTGGGGTAAAAAGTTTAAGGAACTCTTTCCCTGCGCGGAGTAGGTCTTGGTTACCTCTTCACCAATTTCCTGGTACTTTTGGTATTATCCATTTTGGGGTGGGATCTTTGGCAGCTCGTTTTTAATGCCGGGGTTTCTTGGAGGGTTCATGAAAAGTGGACCATCCGAGCAGAAGTTCGTGCAGAATTGTTTTGGTTCTGGGTCTCCTGATAGTTTGGAGATGATTCGTTCTTTTACCATCGGCTTCCGAGTTGCTGCGGTATTTTTTTTTTATTTTTTTTTCAGTCGCCCTGGCTCTCGGCACGCGCGGCGGTGGGGTCTTAAAGGGATACGACGGTATCCGAGCGTCCCGTGACCCTGAAGGCCGAGCCACCCCCTGTACGGGCCGAGGGCGCCCACCGCATGCGCCCCTGGTGGAACCGTGACCTCCAAAACTATCCAGGAAATCTGAACCAAAGTTCTTTTTTTTTTCCTTTTCTCTTGCGCCCTTGGTGGAACCGTGACCTCCAATCTGTGCGGGTGAGTCGCGGCTAACTCTTTTTAACTCTTTCTGTGCTCCTGATACTAAATCTTGACCCCCAAATAGCCGAATAGAAGCGTGGGAAGTGGCTCCGGGTGTTCCGGATCGAGCATCGCGATAACCATAAAAGAAAATTCGACGGTCGTTCGCCATCTCCTAGGTGGAATGAATAGCTTTCTGGTACACAATGGATCTAATCTGCTGGATAGAAGTCGTAGATAAGAGGCCCAAATGAATTCATACGACCACCTTTCCGCTGTACTAACGAAACTCCTGGTACTCTCTACAGCTGATACGCAAATCAAATCTGCTTGTCGGGAAGATTTCTTAAATGACATCTTCCCGCAGGTGTGTAACAGTTCGCTGACCTCCTCGCTAGCGTAACAGACCTTTTAATACTCTCTATACCTCCTGATACCCGATTTAATTCTACATAATGGACATTTACGAGGATATCGGACATTTGAATAACCTCTAAAATCTCGAAGACCTTCTTGCTGCAGGAACGGCCCTCCTGATACTCTCTATATCTCCTGATACCGGATCCAAAACAAATCTACATGTAGAAGTCAGATGCACAAGATTTAAATGACACGACATAGATTTTGAATAGGTATTCGGAACCCGATGACCTCTAAAATCTGGACGACCTCCTTTAACTACCTCCTTTTTAAAATTCTTCCTGATACTTAAACACCTCCTGATCTACTCAGATATGAACCGTGCATGCAAGGCCCAACCGGAATCACCCGACGACCTCCTGCGTTCCTGCAGGTATTATCCTAAACCTCCTGATACTCTCTATACCTCCTGATACACAAATCAAATCTACATGTAGAAGTCAGATGCGCAAGATTTAAACGACACGGCATAGATTTTGAACAGGGATCCGGATTTCAGTAACCTCTAAAATCTGGACGACCTCCTTTGGTTACCTACTTTTTAAATCTCTTCCTGATACTCTTAACGCCTCCTGATCTACTCATAGGAACCGTGCATGCAAGGCCCAACCAAAATCACCCGATGACCTGCTGCGTTCCTGCAGGTATCATCCTCAACCTCCTGATACTCTCTATACCTCCTGATACACAAATCAAATCTACATGTAGAAGTCAGATGCGCGAGATTTAAACGACATGGCATAGATTTTGAACAGGCACCTGGATCTCAGTAACCTCTAAAATCTGGACGACCTCCTTTAGCTACCTTCTTTTTAAAATTTTTCCTGATACTTTAAACGCCTCCTGATCTACTCATAGGAACCGTGCATGCAAGGCCCAACCAAAATCACCCGACAACCTCCTGCGTCCCTGCAGGTATCTTCCGGACACCTCCTCGTTCGCGCTGTGCGCCTGACATTTCGAGTCCTGGTACACCGAGGCGCACGTGTCGCGAGCAACCTATAGGGGAAACTTCCTCGATCTGGCCGCGTTATGGGCACTGGAGAACTTAGGAGGTAGCTGCACCTCGCGGGCCCACTTAGGACAGAAAATGAGGAAGTGACGGAGCGACGGAGGGGCGCCATGCGTACCGTCGAGGACGTCGGTCCGCGCTCGACGGCGCCTGCCGTCGGGCCGGTCGACCTCGGCCGCAACCGCGACCACGGGGCCAGCCGCGGCGGTTCCGCTACCGATTCCGCTACCGGTTTCCCGCACCCCGCGCCCTACCACCCGGCCACCCTTGCGGCGGACTCGAACAACAACCACGACCACCATCGGAACTTCGAGTCCACCGAGCCCGGTGACGTCCGACGTCACGAACATTGGAGCAAGTGTAAGTCCGATTATTTACACGATTCTGCTACCAGAGGGAGAGTGCTCGCTGACTGGCTTAGTTTACACCGATATGTGTACTAACGGTGTCGTTTTATCAGACTATCGATGTAAACAATGATGTGCGTAGTCGGCACGGTCTGCACATTTCGGGTGGACACGATCGTTTACTCTGACAGCTTGATCAATCCATGTGTTTGGTACACATATAAATTTTCGGTGTAAACTAAGCCAACTTATCGCGGCGATCTACTTCTATAGGAGATGGTGGTGATGGTGGTTGTGGTGGTGGTTATGATCCTGGTGGTGGTTATGGTGTAGGTCTGCCGGGTGGGGACTAATAGTTGGCCCTGCAATTAGGTCGAAGGGGGGTTATGTTGTGGCTCTTGGATTGATTTTCCCGGTTTTGGATAGCGCAATTAGTAATTCTAGAAACTTTTGAAGTCGTTATAAGTTTAGGATAAAGGCTTTCACGGACGCTTCGCATAGCAAGAAGAATTGAACGCTCAAATTGCTGTATTAGAATATCCGCAATTCGATTGGCTGGTTCTTATTGTTATGCTTTCCGTTATGCTTACGCGAGATATCTGCGAAGGCCTTATGGTCTTGTTCAGATATATCGCGTAATAGCAACGACAAGTACAGCGGAATGAGTTAGTCGATCAAACTGCCGAACATCGACGCCATATTGAATTTCTTGCAGTTTGACCGGGCAATTCTTACGTCTATAGTTGCACCATGTTAGAGTTATCTGTAAAGGCCTTAACTCGGAAATTAATGCCGAGATAAATGTATTTGAAGGATTCAACTCGACTTTACAAGACGCGATTTTGGTTATTTCGAAGCCGATCTAAATCAACGTCGTCTAATCAATGACAGTGGACTGAATGAACGTAAAGTTAGGTTAGGTTCGAGTCAACCAAAGGTGAAAAATCTAATTCAGCTCCATAAAACACGGCTTCGGTCGACTTCAAGCGGGTTTAACGATGTTTTTCTTTTTCGTTTTTCATTCAGCGGACGGTAATTGAACCAACTGCGTGAATTGGATGAACCAAAGTTGGTTAGGTTAGGTTCGATTCAACTTGGGTTCGCTCGATGCGAATCCATTTAATCGAATTAACCGAATTTAGGAGGTTCGACCTGACATTGTTCATGGAGATTGCTGACGAGGGCGGTACACGTTGCACAGTGGGTCTAATTAAATATTCGTTTGGCAAAATGCAACTTTTGGCAATAATTAAAAATTTCTTTTAGTGTCTCGGGTTATCCGACAGTTCTTATATAATGCTTTTTTACGTTAACGTTTAATGTTTGCACATTCTGTCCAAAATGTACCAATAATTACATCACCGATTGTTATGTTACGCGTTGATGTGTCGCGCCCCCAAAGAATGTTTATACGGCACAATAATTACAAACGGTTATTGTACTAAATAAAACAAATTCGTGAAGAAGTTTCTACGTTATTGCTTTACATTTGTTGCGATATAAAATGCATAATGGAAGATAATATATATTTTTGCTAAAGAATATTTAAATTGATCCACCGTTCGTCGATGCAATCGTCCGTCGTATGGACTATGACGTTGAATTACATACGTCATATTATATTTGTTGCGATATAAAACGCATAACAGAAGATAATATATATTTTTGCAAAAGAAAATTTAAATTGATCCACTCTGCGTTGATGCGTCCATCGTGTGGACTATGAGGTCGAAATCTGATTTTCTTTGTTATCCCCCCCGCGGTTTCTATCACCGTTGAAGCACGGCACGTAAAGGTGCGCAAAGATGAGAGTCTACGGAGAGTGAGATCCCGCGGATCGCGGAGAGAGAACCAGGGATTCGATGACGGCGTACATTCTAATCGAAGATAAAAGTGAGAAGCAAAGGTCAATAGGTGCGTCCCGCAGGGTTAGCTCGCCAGAGAGAGAAAGAGCGAGAGAGAGGGGGGCGTGATTCTCCGGGAAGGGAGGAGGTGAACGTGAGAGACAGGCCTCCGATCATCCTCTGGACCTTCTCGCGGGATGCTGCGATCTCGCCATCGCGCCGACGATCCGCGGCCGTTAAGAAATGAATAGCGGCATCGGTTATTACCAAAGTCTCATTGTTACTTAAACTGACCTAAAGTTGCTTAAAGTTTTCTTGAGTCCCCTACAATCTTCGAAGGTTGCTCAAAGCTTCTCTGGAATGACCTGAAATGACCAAAAGTTGGCCGAAGCGTTACCTAAGACCACTTAAAGTTACCTAAATTGTCTGAAATTATCTGAAGTTGCCTAAAATTACTTACGATTACCTAAAGGACTCAAAAGCGAGTCTTCCGGGGTTGGATCGAGCTTGGATGATGGGGACTTTCATCCTGGGCATGAAATAACAGATAGTGAGATCAAGTACGCGTGAAATTTGAAATTCCCATTAACTTATGTCATTGGATAACGTGTGAATAGTATTATTCGGGTACGAGGATGCTACTTCGGAATTTGAATTTATTCCAATCTTTCCCATCTAATTGGATGAAATCGGACGTTTGAGTAAATGCGGATATTCATTTCGGGGGTTTTTTGGGAAGTAGCTGATTTCTGATCGTCTTTGTCGCCTCCAGTGGCAACGCCAGTACCGAAAGGGGATCCTCGGAGTTATGAATTGAATTTATTNTCGAGCTAGGTCCTGAAACCCTTTATTTTCGATTCTGAGCCTCCAAGAAACGTAAAACATCGAAAACGTACACGGACCACGCCATGGTTCTAATCCACGATAAATAAATTAATTTTTCATAAAAAATGAAATTTCATGAGTTTCAGGACCTACTTTAAGGTTTCCATACTCACGTGGTAAAATTTGAAACGAAACGTGGTAAAATTTGAAACGAAACATGGTAAAATTTGAAACGAAACGTGGTAAAATTTGAAACGAAACGTGGTAAAATTTGAATTCGGTGCATCCAATTTGGGGAATACTTTCCCCAACGATTTGACATCTCAGATACATATAAAATGACTCTTCCATATCACCTTAAGGATTTTGGATTTCAACGCTTCGAATTCGCTTTCCGGATGTGGCTTGCCAGGACACGTAAGCCGACTGCATTTTCCTGCATTGCGACCCGTCGTTCGCCCGTCACTATTGATTGCAACTATCGACTATATACGCTGCGCACGTTTATCGTTTCATTGCCACGAGAAATTGTTGTATAGGAAGGAAAGGAATAGACAGACAATGTGAACTCGGCGCCGAGACGAGACGATTTGGAAGAGCATATATGAAGCAGAATGTTGCCTTTTGAAAATTGTCACATCTTCCTTTGGGAAGATTGGAAATTGAAAGTAGAATGGTAATCCGTCGTTTCCTATCAAGATGGCGGCCCTGCTAACTACTGATTTCTTACCCTAAGAGCTACTCGATAAGTCCGGTGACCAGAAGAAGTTGAATCCAGCATCCGGAATCAGGTCGAAACCTCCGAGAGTTGACCTATGGGGAGTAACCTTCGAAAGGAAGAAGTTCGGAAGGGTAAAAAAGGTTGATCTAAGGGCAAACCTGGGACATAACACGAGGCAGTAAATGTCGGATCTTCCTTTCAACTCGGATGAATGGCTTCGTAAGTCGAAGAAACAAAGGAAAAAGAGAAGGACGTTTCGAAGCGTGGGTCCTATTGCCGATCCTAGCTACGAAGCCGGGGAAAAACACCGAAAAGAAGGAACAAACGAGGACCCAAAAAGGGGAAAAAAGGAAATAAGAAAGACACTTCTTATTTTGCCTGGCAGGACCTCGAAGGAGTCTCCGCGCCTCCTAGACACTCTTGGAGCCGTGGGGACCAGCTTTGGCAATTTCCCTTCCCCGGTAAGAAAAGAAGTAAAACAAGAAAACTCGAGAAAAAAAGAAGGAACGCGAACTAAAGCCTCGAAAAAGTAGAAAAGACGTCCCAACATTTACGTGGCGAGATCTCGAAGAAGTCCCCCCTACTTTTCGGAACCTTTCGAAGCGCGGAGATCGGTCGGCTATTTTCTTCTCCTCTAGAAAAGGATGGGAAAAGGGATTAATGAAAATCTAAAGATTTATAAAAAAAATAAAAGATGTGTAGAGGACTTCTCGATCTCGCGTGGCAGGACCTTGGAGGAGCTTGTGCGTCACTTGGAAGCTTTTCGAAGCGCCAGGACCAGTCGGCACTTTCCTTCCTAGCGGTGAAGGAAAGTGAAATACCGAGAGGCCACTCGGCTGGCATAGACCAGGGAGAAGAAGAGACGGTACTCGCTTCCTGGAGGTCGACTGCATTGTTCGCGGCCCGACTAAAGATAGTTGAACGCGCGCGGCGCGCGAGCCGCGACTTCTTCGCCCGAGCCCCGCTTAACTTTTTATCCCTATTTTCGTTCCGATTTTTATTTCCCCCCCGTTCTCCCTCGCGAGCAGCGGGTCCGTGTTACGCCACATTTCACTTTGTCTTTCTCTTCTTTCGCGAGGTCTAAACGCGCTCCTCCGCGAATTAAGACGGCGCGCCCCGCCGGTTCGTTCACCTCTCCACTTCGCGTGATACGAGGGCACGAATCGGCTTTTCGACTCTTTTTGGATCGGCCGGATGTTCTTTTGGACATAGGATACATAGTCCCCGAACCAGTGTACCGACCATCGAGACGGCAAATCGGAAAGAGAGGGTACAATGGGGCTCTTTCCTTACTTTAAACCCTCTTTACGCGAAGTAGTTCCGCAAAGTAACATGGCGGCAGTCTAGTATCAAAAGCGAGATAAAATGGATCCGACTATGAAGAGCCGAAAAAAAGAAAAGGACCCATTCCTTCCTCCTTCTCTCTCTTCTTATACGTACGCAGAAAAAGTAGCCGCGAAACGGGCGGCAATCCTTCAAAGAGATACAATATACAGAAAGGGATTATCATTTTATTAACTGTAGTTGTATATTATATCCTGTTTAGGGACTGGCGCCTGTTTCACGGCTCGTGGGGTAATATTTAATGCTACTTTTTTCTCAATACGGGGTAGTTTCACTGCGTAATCCGGTAGCAGCCTATCCAATGCTCACAGGGAGAGACGGAAAGGAAAACAACCCCTCTACTCGTTCTCCTCCCTTTCCTTTGCCTTTGCAAAAGTGTCAAACAAATGCTCGAGCTTGCGGACTCCGTATATCCAAAGGGCGTGGGTTTCTTCCTCTTAGGAAATTCTCTTTCTCTCGTTTTTTTTTACCCGGAGATTCGGCAATTCCGGCTAAGCGGAATCCTCAACGAGGTCCGACTTGTCCGTAAGCGGATCAGGCGAAGTCTTTCCGCGAGGCCATTCGGGAAGCTACAAAGTAGCCGTCCATTCACGCGAAGACCCATTCAGGGATGCGAGATTGTACGGAAAGCCGCTCGAGGGCGATCGATCCTCCTTCGGGATCCGTAATGGCCTCCCGGAAGCTACGGCCGCGAGGAAGCGGAAGCGAACCTGATCGGAAAACCGCGCCGACTTCGCCGCACTTTTAGGCGCCTCCGATGCGCCGCCGAGTCGATGCGAATCGCTGAAATATGCATCGGCTTCTCTACGATTCATCGGAAGTCGCGTCGTCGGCCACTCTAGCTATTCCATCACGAAAGCCCTCCGTGGCACGCGCGTGCTTCGGTTTCCTTCGGTTATTCGCGAACACGCCGAGCCGACTGACGAATAATGGAACGTGGCTCGAATCCACCCTCCGTCTTCCTTTCTTCCTTCCCCTGCGTCTGGCTTCTTCTGCGCCGCGTGATGGGCAGTTATTAAATTTTACTTATCCTCCGATGCGTCCGACTCGACGTCTTATTGCGTGCTGTTTGGACGTTCTTTGTTGCGCTGTGTTCAAAATTAATCCGATGCACTTAATATTCTTATCTGCTCGTGTACTGCGCGATGGAGCGTTGTACAAGTTTCCTTTTCCTTTGATGCATTTGACTCGAAGTCTTATTAACTTGATATTTGGAAGTCCTTTGTTGGGCTATGTTAAAAATTAATCTGTTGCACTTAACACTAGGTTTACGGGTGTTTTTTATATACCTGTTTCTACGAGCACCCGTCAAATTGACGGGTAAACGAAAACACGCATTTTCTTTAAAAAATCGATTTATTCAAATTAAGTCTGTATTAAAGAACCCTAGGCTTTACGTTTAAATAAATTATTAATAAGTAAAAAGTCCTTTTTTAAAAATTATCACGGAAATGATTGGAATGCTCGTCCTCTCATCCTCGGAGTCAGAACTAGAAAGAATACGCATCCTTTTCTTGCTACGACACCCTTTCAAGAAGTTTTCCTCTTCACTATCCGAAGATTCTTCTATTTCTCCACTTTCAATGCAAACTTTCCCTCTCATCTTCGCCTTACACTCACTGCATCGAAGCAAATATATATGGATTGTTTATGAAATTAGCTAGTCCGTCAATTTGACGGGTTTCGTAGAGATAGGTATACTACATACAGATTTTAGTAATTAGAAGGCTTAGGAAAAAATAATTGTGTGTACAAATTCTTTAGATGAAATGATTAATTTACGATACAAAAATGGTTCAAATTAATGCTATGATTTTTTCGGTATTTCTTTTTGAAGTTTGAATTCCGTCAAATTGACGGGTCCCGTAAACCTAGTGTTAATACCTTATCTGCTCATATACCGCGTAGTGGAGCGGTGTAAAAGTTTCCTTTTCCTTTGATGCATTTGACTCGAAGTCTTATTAACTTGATATTTGGAAGTCCTTTGTTGAGCTATGTTAAAAATAAATCCGTTGCACTTAATATCCTTATCTTCTTGTATACTGCGCGAAGGAGCGTTATAAATGTTTTCTTTTCCCTTGATGCATTTGACTCGAAGTTTTCTTTTCCTTTGATGCATTTGACTCGAAGTTTTCTTTTCCTTTGATGCATTTGACTCGAAGTCTTCTTCCCGTGATGTTTGAAAGTGCTTTGTTCGGTTATGTTCAAAATTAATTCGTTGCACTTAACATCCTTATCTGCTCATATACTGCGCAACGGAGCGTTGTAAAAGTTTCCTTTTCCTTTGATGCGTTTAACTCGATCTTATTAACTTGACGTTTGGAAGTTCTTTGTTGGGCTATGTTTAAAATTAATCCGTTGCACTTAATATTCTTATCTGCTTATATACTGCGCAATGAAGTGTCGAAAAGTTTCGCGTGATGTTAGAGAGTACACCTCCCCCCTTTTTTACGCGGTAAATTATAACACAATTTATACATTTTTTAAACGTCAACACTTTTTTCTATTAAGCTATTTGAAACAAATATGTATTTCTGAAACTTTTATGTCCTAGCTTTTATTTCCAATACCTTTTCTTTTGCATTGACGGACTTTATTTCTACGATTTTCATTCGCGTAAAACGAATCCACGTGGAACGGATACTCCGCGTAAATTGAGGGACAGGTGTACCTTTGTTGCGCTATGTGCAACATCAATCTATTGCCCTTCATACTTCTACCTCTACGTATACCGCGTGATGGAGTTATAAGTTTCCTTACTCTTGTATGCATCCGAATTGACATCTTATCGCGTGATGTTTGCAAGTCCTTTTATCGCGCTACGTTAACGGCGCAAATCCGTTGTGCTTAAAGTTCTATGTATATAAAGCTGGAATTGCCACTTTAGCACAATTCAATAAAATTTGTTGCAAAATTTATTGCTAATTCATTGCTATTTTATTGCACAAGAGAAACATTTTTTGCTCTTATACTTTTCCGAAAAATAGTGGCGATGTCAGCTTTATATAAAGCTAACACTGCCACAATAAAAAACAATTATTGAGTAAATGTTCATCGATGAATTATATACCAGAATTTATTGCTAATTAATTGCTCGCGGAAAAACCAAATTTCAATTTTTTTGCTCACCCCTAAAGGGTGTGAATCGCCACCCCCAGTGATGATCGCAGGACAGAAACATGAAAAATATGGGAGAATCGAACTATTTCTTCACGTGGAAATTAATTGCTCCGAGAAGAACCAATATCTTTGTAAAAATACAATGTTCGAACCTACATTAATTAGCGATTAATTTTCACGTGAAGAAATAGTTCGATTCTCCCATACTTTTCATCTTTCTGTCCTGCGATCAGCACAAGGGTTGGCGATTCACCCCTTTAGGGGTGAGCAAAAGAGTTGAAATTTGGTTTCTCTGCGAGCAATTAATTAGCAATAAATTCTTGCATATAATTCGTCGATGAACATTTACTTAATAATTGTTTTTTATTGTGGCAGTGCTAGCTTTATATAAAGCTGACATCGCCACCATTTTTCGGAAAAGTATAGGAGCAACAAATTTTTTTCTTGTGCAATAAAATAGCAATGAATTAGCAATAAATTTTGCAACAAATTTTATTGAATTATGCTAAAATGGCAATTCCAGCTTTATATACATTAAAGTTCTGCCTCCGGAAAGATGGCCGCCATTGTCCGAGCGCTTCTTTCCTCGTGCGAGTTCAATCAGCGACGAGTAATCTAACTTTCCTGAAAAAAAAAGAAAAAAAAAAGAAGAAGAGAACACGTGACGTTAAGGCGTCCCTTTATTGCGCGGGATTTTTATCCTTTAATCAGGCGGCGTTCAAACCTAAGCTATTGCATTTGCCGTTATTACTTTTCCCGAGATTTCAGCCAATACCATCGGACATTGTTCGATCGTTTTTTTTTCTCCGTACAACCTGTTCACGGTTTACTTCGTTTGTGAAAAATAAAAAAACTAAGAGACAAGTAAAAAAAAAGAAGCGCCGCGTTACACCGGAGGAAAACATAGACGAAAATGACCTTTTTAGTGGAAAGGCCACGGCCTCGGGGAAACATCGAAAGATGGCATTACGTGTCCCGCAGAAGAACGGGGCGGTCTCTCGTTCGACCCCCCGTTTCGAGTAACATCCATAGTTTAAAAAGGATTTCCGGTAGAGGTGTTGGGCACGTATCCCGTGTAGAAGGCGCGAACAACATCGATGGAAGTAAGTGGGCAGCCGTGTCATTAGAGTACATGCTCCCGGGCCGGACGGGGTTTCACACCTGGCCGCTCGTGTAAGCGCACATGCGAGCACGGGTGCATCGTCACGCGGAAAGAGGTTATGTGGTTATGTGGAACGAGCTAGGTGGGCAGCCGGGTTGGACGCGAGGTGGGTCATCGGGCTTGCGGGAACCTAGAGGGGGAACCACGGCGCTCGATTCCCGCTCGGCCGAGCGCCGCGCCGACCGTCAGGGGCGCCCTCTATGTAAATCACCCTTGACGCGAAAATAATCGAAAAACAGGATTTCTCTTACAAACACGAATCCTCGGAAAAAGAAATAAAAAGGACGAAGGGCTCCAAATATCCCGCCAACGCGGGAAAATCGATTAAGAGGATAATCGGTCCACGTAAAGGACCTCGGGCTTCCCGACGTTGTGCACGTAATGACTTTGCACGTAAATCACCCTTAAGGGGATGCGAAAGTGGCATCCGAAAGCTCAATCGTTCATAAAACTTTTCTTCGAACTGGGTGTCTCAAATCGTTTCATACTTTAAAACATGAATATGGGGACCCTAAGGTAGGTCCTGAAACTCGCGAAATTTCATTTTTTGTCAACTATTTTTAAAATACTTATAAAAAAATTTGAAAAGAATTGAGATTTCATGAGCTTCAGGACCTTCCTTATAGTCTCCTTATTCACCTTGTAATGTTTCTTATTCACATCACCTTAAGGTGATGTGAAAGTGGCATGTAAGAGGTTTTGTTTGTAAAACTTTTCTCTCAACTCGATTTACCCAATGGTTTGAAACTTTACAACGTGAATAGGAAGACTATAAGGAAGGTCCTGAAACTCATGAAATTTCAATTCTTTTCAAACTTGTTTATAGGTATTTTAAAAGTAACTTATAGAAAATGAAATTTCGCGAGTTCCAGGACCTACCTTAGGGTCTTCATATTCACGTTTTAATGTATGAAACGATTTGAGGCACCCAGTTCTATGAAAAGTTTTATGAACGATTGAGCTTTCGGATGCCACTTTCACGTCCCCTTAACGTCAAAATGATCGAAAAGCACGGATCCTGAAAAACATAAAATAAGATAAATATAAAGTACAAACGGCTCCCAAATATCCCACCAGTGCGGAAAAATGTATTAGGAGGAAAATCGATGGACGTAAAGAACTTCGGGATTCCCGACGTATGTACTTGGCGCGAAACTCAGTCGAGTACCTCGGTTACGTTGCGTGGATACTTTTCTCCCGATTGGAACTTATGCAGCCAGTTACGCGCATCTATATTATATATTCATTATAGTAAAGCCCTTAGAATAATTGTGTAACAATTCGTACGTGTTTCTTACAACATCACCGTGTTATGCCCAGGTTATGTAAGCGCAATTGTGGAGGTTAATGGGGGTAAGAAGTGGGCTCGTTGGGTAATGCCTCTTTGTCGCTAGGGCCTCGCGCTTTTCCCCCAAAGAAGTTGGACAAACTCGAGGGTTTCTTTCCGGCGTCGTCACGGGCGCCGATGCCGCAGACCTCGACGACTGCGTCGTGGAGGCGAGCTATGACGCCGCGCTCGTGACAGCGTACCGAAAATAACGTTGTCCTTGAGCCGGTATGACGCGCCAACACCGCTCGATGCCGCCACGGCGGAGGCGTCGTCGTCATAGGCGCCGCGCGCAGCCCCACCGCCCACGGAGCGACGTCGTCGTTGACTCCGTCACCCCCGTGGCGGCGCCACTGGCGACGCTGCCTCACCCTCTGGTTCTTGCCGCCATTGCGTAGCTCCTTCCTCGCAAATTCTTCTCCGGCTGTAATTAATTAATGATTGATTGATTTATGAGAACTTAAGGATTATCGGGGATTTTTTAGGTTAGCTTCTCTCACCTTGGATGGCTTCAGGACCTCCATAATGAATTGGATGTCGCCGTTCTCCCCCTCGGTCTCTCGACGCCATTGCGTCGCTATTTCCCCGCAAACTGCGTATAATGAAAATTCCTCGTTAATTAATTGATGAGGTTTTAGATGTGTGGTCGAATTTCGCAGGTTAGGCTGTTCCATTTAGTATATTATCGGCTTTAAGTCCGGCTCTTATGATAAAGCAGATGTTAGGGCTCTTTGTGAACTTATACTAACGTGACGTTACTTACGATTTGTCCGGTTTCGGTACTTGGGATGATTGAACAGAGTATCCTCGAATTCGCTCTCTGTAATTGAAATGTATTTTAGATAAGTAATCGAAAAGAGTTCACACGAATGGGTAGATTTTCTAGGTTAGGTATGAAGTTGTGAACTCCCTACTAATGTTCTTTATAATCTTGTAACTATGTAGTTAGGGGCAGGAGCGCTAATCGATCGGTCGCAGGAAACTGGGACGATTAGAGATGCATTCTCATATTTCTTTCGTGTCCACTCCCATTATCTTAGGGGTCGGCACGAGACCGATTCGCCTCCCCGAAGAGCAGATGGCGAGAATCGTACAACTCTTCCTATTAGTTCGGTTAGTGTTCCGCTATCGATCGCTGTCGCTGACGACGATGCAAAAAGCCGCGAATCGCGTGACAGACGGTCTCGAAGTCTCGAGCTAACCTCCCCGTTTAATTTTTAACTCCCAGCGGGTGCATCAATTTTTCACCAGGCACCCGACACTGTACTTCCTGCTTGCTGCCCTAACCTTAAAATCACGAGTATCATCTCTAATTTCCCTAATTAACCCTAAAACATTCCAAAGCCATACAAACGGGTAAAAGGAAATCCTAGAAGAAGCATAAAAATGGAATAAATAATTTCTTTGAAAGTTAACACTAGGTTTACGGGACCCGTCAATTTGACGGAATTCAAACTTCGAAAAGAAATACCGAAATAACCATAGCATTAATTTTAACCATTTTTGTATCGCAAATTAATCATTTCATCCAAAGAATTTGTACACACAATTATTTTTTCCTAAGCCTTCTAATTATTAAAATCTGTATGCAGTATACCTATCTCTACGAAACCCGTCAAATTGACGGACTAGCTAATTTCATAAACAATCCATATATATTTGCTTCGTTGCAGTGAGTGTAAGGCGAAGATGAGAGTGAAAGTTTGCATTTAAAGTGGAGAAATAGAAGGATCTTCGGATAGTGAAGAGGAAAACTTCTTGAAAGGGTGTCGTAGCAAGAAAAGGATGCGCATTCATTCTAGTTCTGACTCCGAGGATGAGAGGACAAGCATTCCAATCATTTCCGTGATAATTTTTAAAAAAGCACTTTTTACTTATTAATCATTTATTTAAACATAAAGCCTAGTGTTGTTTAATTCAGACTTAATTTGAATAAATCGATTTTTTAAAGAAAACGCGTGTTTTCGTTTACCCGTCAATTTGACGGGTGGTCGTAGAAACAGGTATATAAAAAACGCCCGTAAACCTAGTGTTAATCAAGGCTTCCGTTCAACGTGACGAGGAACGTTTTCGGAAATTCCTCGTCGATAATGAAAACCGTGGAGGTCTTCGTCGCTATTTCAGAGTCGGCCGCGCCTCAGCTGAGCCACCCGACCAGCTGAGGGAGCTCGATCGCGGCGGCGCTCGGCGCGCTATATGTACTTGGCGCGGATCGATGAACGGAACTGCGGCACAGCCGTGACGTCATCGGCACACGCCAGTCTGACGTCACGGCCGGGGGTGGAGGCGTCGAGCCGGCTTCGAATAGCGGCCGCGGCGATCAGCTGTCGTGAGCTTCGCGCCGTCTGCGGGGGTGCGTCGTCGTTTAAAGGGGACGGACCACGTCGCGCGAATTTCCGCTTTTAGCTATCATCGTCGCGACGAGTTGCGTTGATAGTTATGGCTCGTCGACTAACAAGGAAGGTATCCCAGGTCGATCTCTCCGATTTCATTTCTTTTATAGTATGTTATAGTAGACTAAAAACTAAGCGACGCGTATTTTTTCTTTTTTATTTGCCATTAAACACTTTAAGGGGGTAAAACCACCATCCAAAGTAAGGCCTGTGAGGGGTGGCTCACCCCTTAATTTTTCTTTTTTAATTCAGAAAATTATATTTCTCGTTCCTCGTTATGAGAAAGCTTTTTCCAGGTGGATTGGTTACAAAAATATTATGTTCTTCTGGGTGAAACTGCCAAATCGCCCCTTGACATGCCTTACTTTGGATGGTGGTTTCACCCCCTTAAAGTGTTTAATGGCAGATAAAAAAAAATATGTGTCGCTTAGTTTTTAGTCTACTGTAACATATTATAAAAGATATCAAATCGGAGAGATCGACCTGGGATAGCTTTCGTTTTCGTTCGTTAGTTCGTTTTCACAAAATATAGACTTGTCAATAGTAGATTCGCCTTCGGTAATTTCACCTCCTACAATAATATTCAGAAGTTCGGTTATCCTCCTGTTAATGAGTATAATAAAAGAAAAGCAAGATCTCAAGCAAATTTTTTCCTTTTCATTGTTCTTTAGCATTTCCTAACGAAACACAATGACGATTCAAATTGACCATCATTTGTTGCAATGCCGTGTTTTAAACGGAATTGATTTTATCTTCCTTCCGAAGATATAAAAATTGGTTCAGTTCGAGTAGCGGGAACAACGATCCATTGTCGCGCCACTTGTCAAGTAATTTAAAGGGAACCGAACAACGCCGCGCGAATTCCCCGTTCCAGCTATTCTCGTCCCGACAATTCGCGATGACGATTGCGGGCGATCGATTGCGGCGTTCGTCACATCTTGTATCCTTAGATTGATTTTATTTCCGGAGCTGCGCCGCCTAAAATAGATTTGTCGAGGAGTGCGCCGAGACGTAGTCGACTCGACCGCGATAAGAGTTATTTCCTCGAATAGTCTTCTCATTGGAATCGTGCACGGCACATGGAAATCTAATTACGGAGTAAACATTTTCACCATTCCCTTTCGAGCACGATATCGAGGATTCGTTTCTTAATCCACTTAACTTCCTTTATAACAATTTTTAGTCTTCCAACAAATAGGAACACGCGTTCCTTCGGGTGTCCCGGGGAGCCAGCTTATTCGGCCAGAATCCGGCTCGATAGCTGGCTTCCGGCCAAGCCAATCGCGACTATTTAGATATTCCTCCGGTTCCTTTAACGCAAATATCGACCCCCGATATTGTTCGCGAGGTGAAAGAAATCAACTCCGGATTTCCGAGAATTTTTCCTGCCCCGGTTTAATCGATCTCGCTCCGACCAGTTTCGCTTGCGAAGCCGAGTACATTCGATCTCGGAGTAACCGCGAAAATCCAAGGTGCTCGTTCGAATGTAAATGTTGGCTTTTGAGCTGTGGTAAAGCCACCTGAACTGGGTCCGGCACCTCCGTCGGCCTCCCTCGGGCCGCCGCTCGGTAGCCGTCTGGAACAGCTGACCGTTTCGGGGTCACGGGGCCACGGTGTGCGCGCGCAACTTCGAGCCGCCGCGCGCACGTGCGCGCGCATGCCCCCGCGGCTCTACCGGTGCACGCGTCCCGGGCCGGCCGCCGAGCGGCGCCCGACGCTCGGCCGAGCGCATACCAGTCGCGGAGAGCGAAGGAGCGAGATCGGACCGGAAGGAGGGAAAAGGAGATCCTATCCGCAGGACTCGCGAGTCGAGCCGGCCACGCGCGACTGCGCGCCCCCTGCGGAGAAATTGCCGGGAGAAATCGAAATCGACCGCGGTCGACCTCGGAAGCGATCCTTGGGCGACGCTAGAAGACACCGAGCGACGCTGAGCTCATCTCGCCGCCGCACCGTCTACCCTAATCTTGTGTAACCAAAGAAACCGTTTTTCGAAATCATCTTTTTTGCGTTTCTTTCTTCCTTTTACCATGTCTCCCGATCGGAGAGAGCGTCTCGTTGACGTTGACGTTGACATCGACGTTGGGACGTGCATCGCGATGGATGGTTTTTGAAAATGGAGAATGGATTTGTGGAATTCCTTTATGTTTTATTTATGATTATGTTCAGGAGGCCGTGGAAGGGGATCTAACAAGGAACTCGGTAGAGTTCCGAGCGAAATATATATAGAGCGAAAACTCCGAGTAAATTGGATGTAATTTATTTTGATGTTTCGCACGCCATGTACACGTTTCTCTACATAATGTCTAATGTATTATCTAGAAGAGGGTGAAAAACATATGAAAGACATATAGTCGCTTATTGACAGCCGTCTTGCGAGGTTGACGCATCCGTTCAATGAGATATGTCATTTCTAATAAGCTCGGCTACTTCCTACAATATGTACAGGTGGGTTGTTTCTGAAAATGGGAAACATTATTTTTTTTTAAACTCCGTTTCTTCTCCATATGAGGGGTTTTATATTAACTACATGGCCGGGCAACGAGTCATTTTCAAGAATCTTGACAGAGTTTCGAGCTAAATACATTAAAACGAGAACCTCACGTACATGGGATGTAATACATATTCAGATTGTTTTGAAAAACACGAAATATTTTTGTGGAACTCGCATTTTGTTTCCTCGCAAAAGAGGTTTTGTATTAACCATGTGTCCGTGCAACGAGTACTTATTATGAAACTCGGCAGAGTTTCGAGCCAAATACATTTAGAACGAGAACCAAGCATATATCGAATGTAATTGTAAAGATTTCTTTTAACGATACGAAACATTTTTGTGGAACTCGCGTTTTGTTCCTCGCAAAAGAGGGTTTATATTGACTACGCGGTTGTGCAACGAATACTTATCAAGAAACTCGGCAGAGTTTCGAGCCAAATACATTTAGAACGAGAACCAAGCATATATCGGATGTAATTGTAAAGATTGCTTTTAAAGATACGAAACATTTTTGTGGAACTCGCGTTTTGTTCCTCGCAAATGAGGGTTTATATTGACTACGCGTTTGTGCAACGAATACTTATCAAGGAACTCGGTAGAGTTTCGAGCCAAATACGTTTACAGCGAGAAAGCCGCGTACCTGGGACGTAATATATGTAGAGGGCGTCGTTGCGGTGCCCTGTCGCTACAAAGTCATGTCACTGCGTTGCTACGTTACTAGATCGCCGCGTCGCTAAATCACCGTATCGCGCGCATCGCCGCGTCGCGGCATCTTTGCATCTCCGCGCAGCCATATCGCGGCGTCGCCGCGTCGCTGCGTCGCCGCATCGCTATGTGGAGGCTGCATAGATGCGCCGAGATCAGAGGCGGGCGTTAGGCGTCTCGAGCATCCACTTCCGCGTGAGAGAGATCCGACCGTTCGATCGAGGAGGAAGAGCTGCCGCCTCTGTCCCCGCAAGTCGTCACCTTGTACACTGTTAAAACAAAATAATATAATTTTAGAATATTTTTGTTGAAACTTTTATTTAGATATGGTATACTAATTTTCTAACATATTTTCAAATAAAGTGTATAATATATATTATAAATTTAGTACCAATGTGTAATACATTTATAATTTATGTTATAAATTTCTGTTGATCGGTACTTGATATTAGACGTTTTTTTTTCTGCAAACAAACAAATTTGACATTTGTTCTGGGCACGTTCGAGGACGATTTTAGAGACAGCTCTATCTTAAACGCGGAAAAAAATCTTTTTGCAATTATTGTGGTATCGAATCCGGAATTCACGGAAAAGTAGCAGGTACGTTGTTCATGATACTACCGGAGTTTTCTACTGATTGTAAGGATTTTTTGTAAATATTATTTAAATATTTCTCGGACTGAAGAATGTCGCTACGATGCTTTTCCGTCAGTACCACCGATACTTGTCATCTTTCGATTAAATTTGTTTAAAAATAAACTTACGTAAACGATGATAAAATTAAAAACTCGTCTAAAGAATGTGCGAACGATGCGTACCAAATGACTTTCGAATGTCAATTTTATAATTTTACTCCGCAATTTTACAAAGTTGCAACACGGTGTTATAAGATTGTAAATTTACTTAGAATTTTATATTAAACGTATACTAATTCGCTGTTAAGACATGAAATTCATAAATTTTACTGCAACCTTATGTACTAAAAGTGTATGAGTTTTATGCATTTTTTTTTTTAACAGTGTAGCTATCTTACTCGCCCGCTCCACAACGAGGTTTCGCCTAAATTTATATACGCGCCAATTACGGGGGATCGTATTCGTAACCGGTTCCGTTCCCTCGGTTTACTTCGCTCCATTGACTTTGTCCACCGGTAGACACGAAGTTGCGGTAGCGAATTTTCAAGTCTGGGCAAATCTCCGATAGGGGCGCGACGAGCGCCTGCAACAAACTTTTTCCAGGAGTCATATCGCGCTTCTGTCGGAGATACCCTGCTCGCCTAAAAATCGAAACACTTGAAAAAAAAATCTTGCGAATTACGGATATAATGGATCCACAAGCAATGAGCGGACGAGAATCAATTTGGAGTCTTTTATTTCTGCTTCTGTCCTTACGAGTCGGAATCTGGGGAAAATCTATCTGTCTCTTCGGAGTTGAACAGTTGTTGCTTCGCAGAGAGGAAAAATGAAGGGGGAAGAAAGGATAAGGAGCCAATAGAAACTTTGGGGAAATCTATAATAAAGAAGGGAAAAGACTGGAACTTTGGGCTGATGATTCGTAAGGAACAACGGTCGTTGAGGAAGTACAATGGCGGACATGAATGCCTGCCCTGCAGATACGGCATCGCCTGTGCAGGATGGAAGGGCATTGATGTCTCCTAGTGTACAAAATTTCGAGTTTCCACAGGAAATAAGCGGACTATTGGTTCGATCGAAGATCTTTCGGAAGGCGCCATGGACTTAGAAATTTCGACAAGAAATCAGTTTCGGCTATCAGAGCGTACATTATTAAAAAGATAAGGTTGATGACGATTTTCTGACCCGTGTCAACAATTCTCTCGTTAAGACGATTAAGAAGAAGCATTCGAGAACGAAAACGAGAGAGGAAGGACGACGGAAAACGTCGATTGCATCGATCGACTAAATACAGCGAACATTATTAGGTTCAAAAAGATAAGGTTGATGACGACTTTCTGACCCGTGTCAACAATTTTCTCGTTAAGACGATTAAGAAGAAGCATTCGAGAGAGGAAGGACGACGGAAAACGTCGATTGCATCGATCGACTAAATACAGCGAACATTATTAGGTTCAAAAAGATAAGGTTGATGACGACTTTCTGACCCGTGTCAACAATTTTCTCGTTAAGACGATTAAGAAGAAGCATTCTAGAATGAAAAACGAGAGAAGAAGGACGACACAAAACGTCGATTGCATCGATTAACTATGTACAGCTAGCATTATTAGGTTTAAAAAAATAATGTCGATGACGACTTTCTGACCCGTGTCAACAATTTTCTGATTAAGACGATTAAGAAGAAGCATTCTAGAACGAAAAACGAGAGAAGAAGGACGACAGAAAACGTCGATGGCATAGATCCGGCGTGCAGCGCTCGGCTCGGGAAGAGAAGGTTGTCGAGATTGGGCAACCTTCTGACCCGTGTCAGAAAATTCCTTGGTCACGGATGGCACGACGGCTGCTCTCCTGCGGGCCGCGCGATTACGTCCACATCGAGGATACGTCGATCCGCGAAGAGCCATTCCCGCGCACACCGGCGACACGTACATACACGGCGCACGGCGCACGGCGCACGGCGCACGCACCGTCAGTGCTAAGTTAGAGTCGAGCGGCTCGAGCGCCGCGGGCGGTAGAAAGCGAGTCGCATGGCTATAGAGGATCGAAGCGGGCCCACGGAGCCGTTCCTAGACCCGGAGCTGCCCACCTACGTGGGTAAGGCCCGATCCACCTGGATTCGACCCGACCGCGGCGCTCCCCGAGAGCCAAGACCCTCCGTGAATTTTGCACCTGACGGAAACCTCCCAAGCTTAGGTAATTGGAGATATTAATGCGAATTCACGTACGACACCGATAACGCGTAAGTAGGGATATGCAAAACGGAACTCACGATACGCAGGATGGAAGGATGTGAGATGTTCTTAAGCATCTTCATAGATTTTGCACTTGACGGAAACTTGGTCTCGTCCCAAGCTTATTTGGAGGTATTTACGTGAATTCAGGTACGATACCGATAACGCGTAAGTAGGGAGATGCAAAACGGAACTCAGGATACGCAGGTGCATTGGTAATTGGAGATGTTAACGTGAATTCCCGTACGATACCGATAACGCGTAAGTAGGGAGATGTAAAATGGAATTCACGATACGCAGGTGCATATGTAATTAGAGAAATTACCGTGGATTCACGTATGATACTGATAACACGTAAGCAGGGAGATGCAAAACGGAACTCACGATACGCAGGTGCTTTGGTAATTGGAGATGTTAACGTGAATTCCCGTATGATATCGATAACGCGTAAGTAGAGAGATGTAAAATGGAACTCACGATACGCAGGTGCATAGGTAATTAGAGAAATTACCGTGAATTCACGTACGATACTGATAACACGTAAGCAGGGAGATGCAAAACGGAACTCACGATACGCAGGTGCTTTGGTAATTGGAGATATTAACGTGAATTCATGTACGATATCGATAACGCGTAAGTAGGGAGATGCAAAACGGAACTCACGATACGCAGGTGCTTTGGTAATTGGAGATATTAACGTGAATTCATGTACGATATCGATAACGCGTAAGTAGGGTGGAGATGCAAAACGGAACTCACGATACGCAGGTGCTTTGGTAATTGGAGATATTAACGTGAATTCATGTACGATATCGATAACGCGTAAGTAGGGTGATGCAAAATGGAACTCACGATACGCAGGTGCATAAGGAATTGGAGGTATTTACGGAATTCACGTACAATACCGATAACGCGTAAGTAGGGAGATGCAAAACGGAACTCACGATACGCAGGATGGAAAGATGTGAGATGTTCTTATGCATCTTCGTAGATTTTGCACTTGACGGAAATTTGGCCCCGTCCCAAGCTTATTTGGAGGTATTTACGTGAATTCAGGTAATAGTTGAAGATGTTTACTGGATCCGACGTTTCCCGGGGTGTCAATCCGCTGCGACACTCCATAGATTTTGCATCTGACGGAAAGTTGCTCCATAGTAATTAAATTCCTGACCGAACATTTAGTTGAAGATGTTTACTTAAATTGAAAAGCAGAATTGAAAGACAAAGCTGACAATGTGTAAAAATGGAGATCCTTCATTTCTGTCAATCCATGGCTCGATCTGATCCATTTGGGTTCAACCTGACACTCTTTATTTCGCACCTAATGAAAAATTAACGAAATGCTCCTTTGGTCGTTTACCCGGACAATTAATTAATTGTTCACTTACATTGGAAGTCTAGCTCATATAGCTAGGAGTAGCTGGCAATATATAGGTAAAAAGGATGCTTCCCCAGGAATGTTGGCTTTGCGCCCATTTAATCAGCCAGACGGGAGGCTTAATTGAGGACGTTTACTGGAATTGAAAAGTGGAGCTGATAACTAGCAAACGGGAAGATGTCCTCCTTAGACTCAAAGTGGAACTCGTAGTATGCAGACACGAAGATGCTCTCCGGTTCTGCCGGAGTATAGAGACCCGGAATCGAACACCTACGTGGATTCGGCCCGGCTTACCTAGATTCGATTCGCTGCTCCTCGATGTATCTGTCATCGTCGCGATTATCCGAGGATTTAGTGCCCGAAGAGTTGATTTCATGCTTATTTAACCACTGAAGTGGAACACTTAATTGGCTTTCCTTCCTTACATTGAGGTGAAGTGAAACCCCCCCGAAATCAGGCGATTCGAATACAACACTTTTTCTTTACGAGTGTTGGACCAAACTGTCCGAAACTTTGACACATGACTCGTGATCATCTAAGAATTATCCTGACACATTCAAAGTTTGGATTTTTCAACAAAATTTGTTAACTTAGCCCAGGCCAGAATCAAAATGGCGTTGAGCTCTCATATTTCGATCAATATACAATTATCGAAGGCTCTAATATGAGAAACGAAAGCGTCAGGACAATTTCACGACAATTTGGAACACTCTGGTAATCGATAAACTCGCATTTGAACGGGATAAAGGCGAAAATAGTGTTTTATGCGCTTCTATGCCAAAACGATGGGAATACGAGGTCTCGGAGTGAAAATTTAATTGACCTGGAAATCACAGATGGCGCAGGGGGTCCCTCTGCAGTCAATTAGGGCCTCAGAAAGCATGAATCCAGAAGATTTCTGGAGTTTCACTTCGATTTCTTTATCATTATTGTACGGAAACGACAGGTGGACTATGCCATTTGGTACAATACCCAATATAAGTCGACACAGCTGTCAGTGTAAAAATGAACGTCGACTACGTAGGTATTTAGAAAAATCTTCTTTATCGACGTCGATCAAGTTCCTCGATGTGTTTCACATCACCTTAAGCGATTAGGAAACGTAGTAGAATTTCACGCCTGATACATTCGCGCTTTATGTCCGAATGCGTGACGCTATGCGTATGTATACATACTTACCTATGATTACTTTATACCAAATTTGGCCATTGCAAAATTATAAGAATGAATATCTTCGTATCTAAGTCTTCCAAGTAATTTACGACTAAGATATAATGAACTCAGGCGGAAAGATAACGACCATTATTTGGTCGTTATTTTTTCTTTAGCCGTTTGAGGCAAATGAGTTTGGTCAAGTGAAGGAAAATTCGGTTCACTCAACCAAAATGTTATTTGAAATGAACCACGTGCAGTTAGTCGAACGATTTTGTTCAATGACCCAAACTTTTCTTCCGTGGGTGGAACAATTTGAGTTTATAAATTTAACAGAAGAAAAAAACTATTAACATATAAACGGTAATATGTGAATCCTGCAGATTTCGACAAAAATCTCCTTTCCGACTCTACCACGAAACCTTCCCATACATATGGATACATGAGCTAAGAAAATCTACTCGAAACTCATTTAAAATTATGATAAAAAATGACAGTCGACAACACGTAAAATGACAATATTTATATCCTTCAAATTCCTACAAGGACCTTCGAGTGCCATCTTTTCGATTCTATACTAGGAAATCTTCCGATGCAAATGAACTCGCGAGATCGGGGCATTTAAGGGATTATACCACTTTGAAATTTTAAAAAATCAGAATAATTTTTACGCGTTTATTTTACTCGTTTATACTTTAAACGCATTTTTCTTAAAACTGCATTTTAAAAATCGGTGGGCGCTCTAGCTCCGCCAATTTTCAATCAATCGTCTTGATTCTTTTTTTATTTTATTCGTGATATGTTTATCTAGCGAAATACGTATGGTTTTCTCAATGTATTGATATTCGCGCTTTTTATGCAACATTAATTAACGAAATTTAGGGCAAAATACGTATCTTTCCTTTCAAGTCGATGCCATTTTGTGCAAAATGCATATTTTTGAAAACGGCTACGTATTTCGCTAGCTTTTGGGCTACAGAAACTAATTCTTTTTCGTTCAATGATTTAGCTTAAACCTGAACTGAGTTATCGTGCCCATGGCACGATCATCGATTTTCGCAGCGCTCCGGTAAATCGCCTTTCAAGCCGCCATTTTTGTAAAAAAAAAAAATAAAAAAACAATATTTTATTGTTTAATAGCAGTATAATACCTTACTGTACTTTAATTTGGGTAAAAACGTATTAATTCTTTAAAAAAAAATCTTGAAAAACCGTAATTTTTGGATGGGTCAAAGTGGTGTAACCCCTTAATCGAGTCCGTTCACTCAAGTGAAATATCAGTCTCGAAATTCGGTGAGTGGAACGATGTCCTCCGAATTTCGAGAAGGACCTTCGAACGCCGTCCTTCCAACTCTAGCGGGAAAGCTTTCCATGCAGATGCAGACGCGGATGTGACTTATACTAGGCAGCTTCCACCAGTCGGCGAAGGAGCGGCGCGTTACTATCCGAAACCGACTAGCTTAAGAGTTGTCCTGCAGGTTGATTGCAATTAACGCGCGACCGGTCGAACCTGAAAAAGGTGGACGCGCGTTGCGCAATCCGCGGGCGAAAACTCGCGGGATGCGTCCGTGTTATACATAATTTGGGTCCTTCGAGCGACCCAGCGGCCTTCAAAATCCGCGGGAATAATTCTCCCCGATTCCGGAAAGCCTCGTGGGCGGTGGTGGGGAGAAATTTACGAAGCCAGCTTGAAATTTAATTAACTCGGCGATTAACAATTACCATTAAAACCCTCTCCCATTGAAATCCGGCTTGACGACTCCTTTATGAATACCGCGATTTGCATCCATAACGAACTGCACGACGTTACGTTATTATATTCTAATTCTTTATATGTGTTTCCTTTTTTATGTTACTTCCGGAACTTGGTAAGGTCGTGGTTCTGAAAATAGATGCAATATTTTCCTGATGGAATTACAAATGGCGAGATTCCTAGGATGGTTGAATGTCTAAGTTTTGGAGAGTTCGATGCCGGCTGGCCATGACGGTCGCATCCGCGTGTAACACACTACGTGCTGTATGAATTGATTCTATTCTACGTCAGAAATATAACAAGTAAAGACTTTCAACGGTTTCCTAATCTCACATTGTAACGTTTATTTTGATATATACGAAGGCATCTATCCGCGCCTAAAAGGATAGATGCCTTAGTTTATTGTCCGGATAGTCGCCTATAGAGAATAAATGCCTAAACTATCACATTTTTGGTACGGATAGATGCCTTTTCGAGATTATTTCATTTTGTAGTTTTTTTTTGTTTTATGTTTTGTATTCAACGCGGAGTATTTAACGATATTTACTCTAAGTAGGTAATGGTATTCTATTACAGAATGCCGGGACGTTGCATTCGAAAAGTAGATGTAGGAAATGAATGTTTGTTCTAACGTAGGTTAACCATTCAAAACTATTTTTGTTAACTTTGCTAAGATTAAAAATACGATTGTTTCAAGTAAATTGATTATGATTTGATTTATTCTCACGCAGAGCATCTATCCGTTCACGCAAAGGCATCTATCTGACCCCTGTGGGACCTTTTTTATTTTTCTACTATTATAATAACTATTAATCCTGGGCAAATAATTGTAGAATATCATGAAGATAAACTATAACGGTATTATATGGACATGGAATTGTTTGGAAGCGGCAGCAATTACCGACTTTAGAAGCATATGTTAAAAACGTAGGCGTCTATCCGGACTTTACCCTAATTGCAAATATTTTTGCTGTTGGTGCGATTATCCCAGCAGTGAGACCTTTATCAACAATGGCGTCCTATGTTAAAAGTGCAAATGTATTTTCTTCCGTGTGGTACACTGTTAAAAAAAGTCATGAAAATTTATAAAATTTCTCGGAAGTTTTATTCAGACATGGTATACTAATTTTATAACATTTCCAAACAACATTTATAATACATGTTATAAATCTAAAACACAAGTGTACTCATTTTTCTACAGAATTTCTCAAATTTCCAATAGGTACAACGTTACAAAGTTTAAAATTTATTTTGAAGTTAATGAATGTATGATAACTCACTTTTGATACATGAAGTTTATAATTTTACAACGATCTTTATGTACCAAAAGTGTATGAATGTTGTGGATATTTTTATCAGTGCATTATTAAAACGCGTTATTTTTTACCTATATTACTAGAAAGTCGCGATAAGAATATCAAGCTGGGTATCATTACATATACTAATCATTAATGTATGATACCTCACTTTTGAGACATGGTTTATAAGTTTACCACGATCTTATGTACCAAAAGTGTATGAATTTAATGAATATTTTTAACGGTGCATTATTAAAACGCGTTATTTTTTACCTATATTACTAGAAAGTCGCGATAAGAATATGAAGCTGGATATCGACCGACGCAACGTGGAGAGCACTCGAAGTCGCGGAGTTGGCGGAGAGTTGAACGCTCGACCGGAGGTGTCGCGGTTGAACGTACGACAAGTAAATTTCGTATATCGCCCTCGTCGCCACATCCGCGAGCACACGCACGTGCGAATGTACGCACGGGTGCAGCTACAGCGAGACTACCGGCAGTAAATCTCGAGAGCTCTTAGATAGGATTTTTCGCCTTTCGAGTATACCGGCTGCAAGAGGGACTTTATTGCACCCGGGAGTGCGTAGATACGACTCGCCATGTCGGTTCACGCGAATGCATCTCGGTTGCACTTCTCGGTGTCTGATGGCAGCTGCACCTTCGATCCGTTATGGATGGTACCCATCTCTTCGCTTGTCTTATCTCTCGCGAAGGAATCCGAATCTTGACGCGCGTTGTTTCGTCCCATAAATTTGTCCCGTGGTCCCTGCAATTATCCCCGTGAACATAATCTCCTCGGTTTAATATACTCCGAAATGTATAAATATATGTATCAAATATATATGCATCGATATTTATCTCAATTTGACTTAACATAATTATCTTAATAACGGCGTTTTACCGGTCCTTTTCGGTAAATTACGTAATTCTCCATTTAGAGCACTTAGTTTGCAATGTCTCATTATTTAACTAATTTCTTTCTTATCGCGTCGACTGTCAAAACAACCTTGAAGTGTGTAAATGTCACGTGAATTTGGATAAAATGGCAATTAACGTACTAGCCCATAGAACTCATAAGAATGGAAGAGACAGGTAACAGCGGAGATGCCCGGAGATTTAGAGCACTTCATTCAGAATATCTCATTATTTAACTAATTTCTTTCTTATCGCGTCGACTGTCAAAACAACCTTGAATTGTGTAAATGTCACGTGAATTTGGATAAAATGGCAATTAACGTACTAGCCCATAGAACTCATAAGAATGGAAGAGATACGTAACGGTGGAGATGCCCGGAGATTTAGTGCACTTCATTCACAATATCTCATTATTTAACTAATTCCTTTCTTATCGCGTTGACTGTCAAGAGAACCTTGAAATGTGTAAATGTCACGTGAATTTGGATAAAATGGCAATTAACGTGCTAGCCCATAGAACTCATAAGAACGGAAGAGATACGTAACGGTGGAGATGCCCGGAGGTTGGGTAACCTAAGACATCTTCCGCCTTTAAACTTTTCCGGAAGTTCAAATCACGCAAGCGTTGAATATATCATAGTACCCTGTTATAAAAGAGAGATACCTCAAAATAAGTCAATGTCCCGTCGGAATAAAGAAATTTCTCTGCCTGTTTCTTACCGTCCATCTTATCGCTTATTTGCGAAGACTCGTAATGCGCGCGCGCAATGTAATTTCAAACAAATTCAGAGTCGGAAAATCTCTCTCTAACCTGTCTTGGATACTTTGTTTCTACATTACTAAACCGCGTATTTCGTCTGTATATATGTATGTATGTCGCGAAATCAACCTCAGGGGATTTCAACGAGTACCGGCCCCTAAGTCGAAAATCCCTAAAACATGTCCCCCCTAAATCTACCCCGAGGATTTCATAAAAACCATCAGGATGAAGAAAAATTCAATTCGCATGATCGGTTGATCGCCGTTTTAATTTCTACTATATACATCCTGTAGTCATGGCTTCCCCATTTCTGAGGAACCACGTGGCGTCATTGCGCGCGCAGCCTCGCGTTAACCCGTGGTATCACGTGGCGGCACGTGGGGTCCATGTGAGGGTTGCGGTTCCCCATCTATCGTCATCGCGTTTCCGTCCTACCATGTCCGTCCTTCTTCGCTCTTACTCCGTCGTATTCTCGGTTTGCCCTAACATGCCAAGCACCATCTATTCGCGTCTTTCTCCATCTCACGGCGTCCAGATCGCTCCGTCTTCTTCTCGCTCGTTCCCTCCACCTGCCTTCCTTCGCGCCGGGTTGCGCCTTAAGGTGAAGTGAAACCCCTTTCAAATCAGTCGATTCGAATACAACACTTTTTTTTAAGGGTATTGGACCAAACTGTCCGAAACTTCGTCACATGACTCGTGATCATCTAAAAATTGTTCTGACAGATTCAAAATTTGGATTTTTGGAACGAATTTTTTAACTTAGCCCAGACCAGATCCAAAATGGCGTCGAGCTCTCATATTTCGATCAATATACAATTATCGAAGATTCTGATATGAGAATGGAAAGGGTCAGGGCAATTTCACGACAATTTAGAACACTCTGGTAATCGATAAACTCGCATTTGAACGGGATAAAGGCAAAAAAAGTGTTTTATGCGCTTCTATGCTAAAACGATGGAAATACGAGGTCTCGGAGTGAAAATTTAATTGACCTGGAAATCACAGATGACGCAGGGGGTCTCTCTGCAGTCAATTAGGGCCCCAGAAAGCATGAATCCAGAGGATTTCTGGAGTTTTACTTCAATTTCTTTATAATTATTGTACGAAAACGAGAGGTGGAGTATGCCATTTGGTACAATACTCAATATAATTCGACACAGATGCCGATATAAAAACCAACGTAGGTATTTAGAAAAATCTTATTTATCGACGTCGATCAAGTTCCTTGACGTGTTTCACTTCACCTTAAACCACCGAGACCGCTAGACGGGTGCACGGGTCAACAAGTAGACTCCCAAGGACGTCTAGTACCGTTGTCTTCCGTGGCCGAGCGCCAGCCAATGGCGACTCGTCATCCCCACTTCTTTTTGACAGTTTTAAAATATGCCAGCATTTTTTCTCCACCGTCACCCGACTGTTATTACTCGAGTTATTTGGAGATTTAAGATATGACATTGCGTAATAGTATATAAATACTATGGAACTGAGATATTTATACGAATTTATTCTGATAGTTATTAATATTTTTCTTTTCGAAATACCGGGAGTAAATACACCAGATTTTGTAGTGGAACGAATATATAAAAATTTATTTGTATTTTTAAGAAGAAATACAAGACGGTTAATAGACCTATGTCAGGTGTAGTGATCATATCTATAAATATCAATAATTTCTTGATATTGCAATTGTCATGGCCACTAGAGTATGAAGATGTAAGCCAAATATACACTATGTAGTGAAGTACACGTTGAGAAATGGGGTAAAGTCGTTGATTGTAATTGTATAAAGTGTGCTGCAAAGTTTCATAAGATGCAATGGCCGTCCATTCCACCACAAATTTGAAGTAGATAAGTACAAAATTTTGTTCGAAAAAGGACATTTCACGAGCAGCGCGTTATTCCTTAGGGCCTCCGTAATCACGTGTTAAAGTTTCAGATAATTCGGTGCACCCAGTTTGGAGAAAAGTTTTATCAATTTTTTCACTTTTTGTCGTGTACATATCACACTTTTATATCACCTTAAGAACTTGCGGGGAATGTAGATTTATTACTTTATTACTTCAGAAAGCTTATCGATGAACAATAATGTCAATTAGTTTTATTATTTCCGATAATTGCAGATTATAATATCGCATAATATTAAAAAGGATGCCCAATTTGTTGCTTTCCTTTGAGAAAAAACACCTTCGAATGTAGCATATTCAGATGTGTTCACAAAAAAATTGTGTTACGAAGTACTGTTAAGTACCTGTGCAATGGAAATGATAAAAAAAAAATATAAATATATATATGAAACAGTCACGCAAAATTTAACAGCTGGTATACATATATTGGATCGTTCAATAAGTTCGCGGATACATTTTTTTGTTGCGAATTTTCTTTGAACATTATTTGATGCTTACGAACATGTGAAATAACCATATGTATGTACGTGTATTAAATTATCCGTAATGTCGCATAAATCTGCATTATGCCTCCTCCTTTCAGATAATTTTAATATACGCCTACATTTTTCCCGCACTTAGCTGTTATTACTTGAGTTGTCTGGAAATATAAGATGGGATATTATGGAACGACGTTTATATTTATTCCTTGGAATTGAGATACATACATATGTAGATTAAATTCTCCGTTATGTCGCATAAGTCCGCATTATACCTCGTTACACATGTATTGTCGGGCCGTACTCGATATTACTTTGAACCTGCCTTGCTCTTTGCACTACTGGCGCAGTTGCGGATGTAGTCCACCAAGGACAACCAGTACCATTGCCCTCTATAGACAGGGACACCAGTCATTCAACCAACGGAGACGACCCAATCACTCTCCGCCCTCTCTTTCTCTTCCTTTTATCTCGAGCTTTACATCGCTCCGTCTTTGCAGACCTATCCTCGCACAAAGGAAGTCGTTTTTTTCCCCTGTGTTTTTTTAGTCAACACAAGAAAGCAGAAAATTACCATTCCGCGGGAAACTTATGACGCCGGGAATTAATCCGAGAAAAAAACCTTTAATTGGATCGGATAAGTCGTGACTCGCTCGAGCGGAAATCGTTAAAAAGAATTTTTCTCAGGCCTTAAGGTGATGTGACAGTGGCGTCAAAGAGCTCTCGTTTATGAAACTTTTCTCCAAACTGGATCTTCCGAACCCTTTCAAACTCGACAATGTAAATATGGAGGCTAGAAAGAAGGTCCTGACACTGATGAAATTTCAATTTTTTTTAAATTTCTTTATCGATATTTCTAAAATTGTTTATAAGAAATGAAATTTTATGGGTCTCGGGATTTTCCTTATGGTCTCCGTGTTCACGTTGGAAAGTTTCTAACGATTCGATACACCCAGTTCGTAGAAGTTTCATGAACGATTGATCTTTCGGATACCACTTTGACATCCCCTAAACCTCGCCGAGTAGAGAATTTTTACCACCAGACGCGCGGTCATTTTGATAGGAATACTTGCGTGTAAACATTTCAACCACTTTCGTTCGCTGTTTTCGGAAAAATGTGAAAAACTAAAATTTTGACAAATTCCCGCGGCGGAGAGTCATTCGGGTCTTGTTAAGGTAAAGTGAAACCGCCCTATCGGCATTCTATAATCGAGCGATGAGAACTTCCGGAAAAGTTAAGACAAAAGACGCCTAACCTAATGAAACTTCCCTTCAGACTCTTCTCCATTTCTGTAAACTCTATATTTTACCTCGCCGGCTTCTGTACGTCCCCTTCGCAAAATGGTCGATCACGCGAACGGTTCGATTCGGCTCATTAATTCGATTTCAATATTTTCTGTCCGGCGTGAGTGGAGGCGGCCAAGATGGCGCGCGGCATGACGTCACCTCCCAGGGTTCGGGGAATTAAATTGGGGCCACTTTGATAAACCCCGCCATTGGATCGCGCGATAACAACGGGGGATGAAGAGGCACCCCCTTGAAAGCGCGAAAAGCGCATCGACGGGCGATTTCGGGTCAGGTTTCAATTTCCGCGGTTATCTTAACGACGCATCTCCGCTGCTGCAAGGCCGTCGACTTGGCCGACGCGATGTCCGCGCCGTTCCGAAATGGAAATAAAAGTCGCCTCCTATCCTCGGTTGACATCATCCTCGCCCTCCCCCCTGAAGGCGATCTCCTCTTTCCATTTCATTCCAATAATTCGTCACACCTGCGACCGTCGGCAATGTTCAAGGCGTTCTGGTATCGCAATACCCGGCCTGAGGAGACGAATTTCAAGCTACTCGCGGTTTCCTGCTTGCTCGTTTCGTAATTAACCCTTCGTCTGTAAACTTTTTTTCGGCATCTCCCATCTGAAAACCTGGGTCTTTCACGTCCGGCCGTTTTTTCTCCTTGTTAATACACTAAAAAAATTCTGAAAAAATTCGTGCTTATGTTGGAAACCTTCAACTTGATATATCAATCATAAAGTTGTAGAAAAATTGATTTTTTCATGGATTTTTCTTAAACAAATGCAGCAACTCGGCAGAAATGCGGTGCCTTACTCAAAAAATTGTAACTTTAAGAAAAATTAAGATAAAGTAACTTAAAAAAACTGCAAATTGAAGGTTAATAATGCAGCTTTAAGAAAAAAAATATTCCGCTTTATTTCTTATTAGCAGACCCGCTTGCAAAGTATAATGTTTAATTGCAAAATGTCATCGGAGAGGCGCTGTCGGCACTAGATCAGAAAAACCTCGGAACATCTTGGACCCCTAAAGTGGGAACAATTTCAATACATGGCGTTAGATTTCCTTATACTACTTCGTGTATCAGCTATCCAGTTAGTATATAGATTAGTGCCACGAATCTAATAATTTCCTTGAAATTACCCCGAAAGCAGCGGAAACAGAAGGGAGCAACGAAGGGGCTCTTTCTCTCCCTTTCCGATTTGCTGCATTGCGCGCACAATCGATTCTCGGAAAAAGAGAGATAAATCGGGATAAAACGGCGTCCATTTCCTCCCCTAGTAGCATAAAATAATTTCTAAATATTTGTTTATAATCTTTGCTAAATATCTCAAGCTACAGATTTTTTAAGATTTCTTGTAGATTTCATTATCTGAAAATAACTGAAATATTTGTTGAAAATCTCAATGACATTTTGTTTTCAAATCAAATCTCAATGATATTTTGTTTGAATAATTCATAAACATATATAGAAATTTATGAACATGTAATAAACATACATTTTTTACTTCACGACTATTATCGGACACTTCATTTGTTATCAAAAAACACGAGGAATTTTTCTAATACTTCCGTTCCGCTATTTCATTATGGGAGCAAAACGTGTGATTTTGGTTTTAAATCTTTTTAAAACGTTTATAAGGTATTCGGCAGATAATATTTAAAAAATACTTGTATTAAAATGAAATGAAATGTTTTGTATATCTGGTAGAAAAATATTATGAATACACATGGAGGTAATATTATATAAATATTATAGGGATAATATTCTAAAGTAAACCTCTTGCAAATATTTCAAATGTCTGGTAAATATTTACAAAATGTACGATATTCGTTAAATATATAGAAAATATAGGACAAATATTTTGTGCTACTAGGGTATATTTCGGCTCCACCGCCTTCCATGGTCGGATCAGCGCGCGGGCTCGATGCATCCCTCGTCTACGGCACCTTGGCGATGATGCCGCGACCCGACCTAACCTCACTTTGATTCTCCCGGCGATTCTCCCGCGATGGCGACAAGACGTCCGGCGTTGCGATCTCCGGGGGTGTCGTGAAAAACTCGTTGCATAAACTAACATTGGTTTTAAATGAAATACTTCCGCGATAAAAACCAGTGCATTAAAATAACCACACCCAAGACAACGAACGAAACAATGTAACAACATATTAAGGTGAAGTGAAACCCCCTTCAAATCAGTCGATTTGAATACAACACTTTTTTTTTAAGGGTATTAGACCAAATTGTCCGAAACTGACACATCACTCCTGATCGTCTAAGAATTGTCCTGACACATTTAAAATTTGGATTCTGGAATAAATTTTTTAACTCAGCCCAAACCAGAACCAAAATGGCGTCGAACTCTCATATTTCGATCAATATACAATTATCGAAGGCTCCGATATGAGAAAGGAGAATTTTACAACAATTTAAAACACTCTGGTAATCGATAAACTCGCATTTGAACGGGATAAAGGCAAAAAAAGTGTTGTATGCGCTTCTATGCCAAAACGATGGGAATACGAGGTCTCGGAGTGAAAATTTAATTGACCTGGAAATCACAGATGGCGCAGGGGGTCCCTCTGCAGTCAATTAGGGCCCCAGAAAGCATAAATTCAGAGGATTTCTGGAGATTTACTTTGATTTCTTGATATTTATTGTACGAAAACGACAGGTGGAGTATGCCATTTGGTACAAAACCCAATATAATTTGACACAGATGTTAATATAAAAATGAACTTCGGCAACGTAGGCATTTAGAAAAATCTTCTTTATCGACGTCGATCAAGTTCCTCGACGTGTTTCACTTCACCTTAAGACCTGCAGAAAAACAAAGCTCGCGGGAGACGTTCTGGTAACGCCGCGTCGCCACCCAAAGAAACAACCGGGGTGGATAGCTACCATCTCCTCATGCTCTTACAACCCATAAAGAAGACAAACTCGAATGCGAAACAAAGAAATAACACCCAAAACGGCGTAACAGTTTGATTTGACTAAGGTGTCCTAACGGACACTGCAGGCCAAAATAGGTGCTGGAAAACGCCATCGCGGTAACAGAACGGAACTTAACCTCCCTTCTCCTAGGTACACCGATTCCACCGAAGCGTACCAAAAACGAGTTTGAAAGTCCCCGCAATGGTCGCGGGGCTCGCAAAGATTTCGACGGTGTCTCATAATCGCCATCGGGGCGGTATAATAATAGCCCCGTTAATAAGGACGGCGGGGGGTGGGCGAGGGCGTCGCGGCGCGCGACATACCCACGCCGTTCGGCGGTACAAAGTGCGGGGGGTAGGACGGGGCGTATTATGGCAGCGTACCGGGGAGTAGTATCTTAAATGCCAATGATTTCATGTCTCCCCTGGGAGCTCGGGGTGCAACCGGCCGCTATATAGACGGCCTCGCCCGACCGAGGTGTCGCCAGTCTGCGAGGTCGCAGCCGTCGAGAGGTACGCGCCGCCACCCGCGGGACCTCCCGGAGGCCTCCGCCGAGAGGAAGCGTCCCGGTGAAAGTGCGGCCTTCGCCGGCCGCCGGCCCCGGAGGGCAGCCCGTAAAAGTGAAGGTTGCCGAAAATCTCGTCTCGGGCCTCGGTTCGTAGGCCGCGGTCTAGACCTCTTCCTGCCGCCTCTCGGCCGAGCGGAGATGATCGCTATGGACGGCGCTCATCCGCGGTACCGTAGACACTGTATGTACAGGTTTAGGCTCTGGCTACTTTTTACCTTACTTTCTCGGTAAACGGCCTGTGTATAGGCTCTATCAACTTTTTACATTATTTTCTTAGTAAACATTGTATGTACGGATTTAAACTCTGGCAAAGTTTCACCTCATTTTTTAAGTGAACATTGAATATGGACGCGTTTAGGTTGTTCCATTTTATCGGTAAACGTTGTTTGTGCTCTATCAAGTTTGTATGTTGGTCTCTGCGTGAATGCTGTATGTACAGGTTTAGGCTCTGACTACTTTTTACCTTACTTTCTCGGTAAACGGCCTGTGTATAGGCTCTATCAACTTTTTATGTTATTTTACGAGTAAATATTGTATGTACGTCGTATATGCAGGCACTATATATTAACTTTTTACATTGTTTTCCTAGTAAACATTGAATATGTACGGGTTTAAGTTCTTCCATTTTATCGGTAAACGTTGTTTGAGCTCTATCAAGTTTGTACGTTATTTTCTGTGTAAATGCCGTGTGTACAGATTTAAGCTCTTTAACTCCACGCGTTACAAAATAATTTTCAGCTTCAGAGTGATTTCTCGAAGTAAAAGTTCAAACGTTATGCAAGGACCAAAATGATTAACCCCAATTATACACCTGCAATAATTTAGAGTTTAATATTGCTTGCCATTAAATAAAGAAATATCAAACAAAGTGTAAACATAATACGAAAAAAAAAAAATGTTAACGGCCCGAGTTGTCTCTTAGGGGAAAGAAGACCAACCTAAAGACCAATAAGGAATAAGTGTTACGCACGAAGTTAAAACTTTTGTACGAAGTTTTTTACGCGTTATGCGTGAAATTACCGCTAATGCGTGTCCTTTTAAATAAAGGAATTTCCGAGTAAACATTGTACGTGCAAGCTGTATCAACTTTTCACATTATCTTCCCAGTAAACATTTTATGTATTGGTTTAAGCTTTATGAACTGTTTACGTTACGCCTTTTCTCTGAATATGGTGGTGTTATATGACATGGAAGACATTTATGTTCGTCCCTGTACAAGTCCAACATGTATAAGCGCTTTCCATTATTTTCGTAGACACGGTACAGGTTCAGGATGTGCAAAGTTCTTCGGTTGTTTTCCTAGTCTCTGAATATATAAGTTTAAGCTGACTAAATCTTCCCTTTGTTTTCCTAGATACCGTATATGTTGGTTTAGGATGTCTGATTCTCTCAATGGCTGTTATGGACGCTATAAATACGTTTAGTCTTAATCTCTCAATATACCTTACGAACTCTAATTAAACGGATTCATTCTACATTTCGATTGCTTTCCTAAACCCCTTATATGTGCCCGTAATTATAAAAGTGATCTAAATCATTTTTAAAAACTAAAAACTAACCGTACATTATTGCAATTTAAATGTATGCAATGCATATTCAGTTTTTCTTTTTTGATTTTTAACATAGTCTACTTTCTTAATGACTGGCACAATTATGTACGTTCACATTGACTAAATCGCTGCCTTTGTGAATACTTTGGATAGATTGCACCAACCCTCGAGTTAAAATCCTTAATCGAGGATTACTTTGACTTACACGTGACAAGAGTTAATCGCCTGATTTCAGGTGGTTACCTAAGCGGATTTTAATCCTCCGGCGGCTTAATTTTCCTCGGTGCATCGGGAATTTCACTGACCCGAGATCAATTAATCATCGTTAAGTAATTTCCCACTGATCCGCAACCGATCCTTAATATAGACATTTAAATTTCTCGGTTGCTTTTCGACACACTGTATGTACAATGGCGGACATACATACCCCTCTGCAGATATGGTGTAGCACCAGGGCACGAAAGGAAAGCTTTTATGTCCACCGATATACGGATTTAGACTGTCTCAATTTTGTCGGGATACTAAAGCCATCTCGCGGGCACATCCGATCATCTTGGGACATTCTGATATGCCATTTACGGCAAACTTAATATAATTTATCACCGACAAGAATGATGGAACGGTTAATTTCTGGTTTTTTAGGGCAACTGCACTCGCCGAGCGCCGAATCCGAGCACGCAAACGGCACTCTGAATAGAGCGATCTCTCGGACGGAGATCGATCAACCTCATCATCAGCATCAGCAGCACCAGCAATCGCACCAGCAACGGCAACGACCGGCATCCATATCCGACTCTCCTCTTCCCTGCAACAATCAGGCGACCACCACGACGGCCACCGCCTTTACCGTTGCCTCAAGCATGCTTTTGCTGCAGACCCAGGTTGGTCCGTTCGACCATCTTTTCACCTGTTTTACATTCTCGAAACTTTCTATTATAGACTTCCCATCGCAGCCCAGTGGTTCTCCGTGGATCCCGAAGTTAGTCGGAATCCTTCCCAATTTTTTTCCACATTTTTTTACTATTTTTTAGACGTTCCCGATGTGTACGATAAGGCTGAGAAGGCGTGAGAAACCGCCAGCGAAAGTCTCGCGCGACCGTAGCGCCACTCTACGTGAACTACGGAAAGTGGCGGAAGAAGTAATCAGAGATGTCCAATTCGAGGTGGAACTGGGGGCAGAAATAATTTTCTGGGAAATAGAAAACTCTTGTCTGAAATAGATCTTTCATTCCTACTGTGAAGATAATAAGTTATAGGGTTTGTGAACTTAATACAATATACACTGTTGAAAAGAATTCTGTGAATTTTATAACATTTTTGATGGCAGTTTTATTCAGACATGGTATACTAATTCTATAACAGTTTCAAATAAAATATATAACATGTGTCATAAATTTAGTACACACGTATGTAATAAAATTATGAAGGATATTGGTAATTTTATGATATATGTATCATAATTGCAGGATATCCGTGTGTAATAAAATTATTAAAAAAAGTAATAATTTTAGAAGATGCATTTACAAGATTATGAAATAGTGTCATAAAATTAAGAACTTATAAAATTAGAAAAAGAAATAGAAAATTATGACATCACGTTATAAGATTGTAAATTTATTTTGAAGTTTGCAACAAATGTATACTAGTTCACTTTTAAGACATCAAATTTATAATTTTACTGCAACCTTATGTACTAAAAGTGTATGAATTTTATGAATTTTTTTAACAGTGTACGTTGTACGAATACTCCAAATGATGCTCACTTTTCTTGAGCTTAACTTCATCAAGCTCTCTTTATCCATTTCCATAAGAGTATCTGAATGTAAACAAACGTCTTGGGATGAAAAGTTGATTTATTTCAAAAAGCGACTTTGAAAGAATTCGTAATATTCTTGTACCGAATTAGAATTTGACAGACTTACCACGCGTCCCATATTTTCCCTCAAACCTGACAGTCACCGGAAAACTGATTCTCGCATTAACAACAAAACAATATCTAGTCATTATTATTCACTTTTTATATAAAGTATTAAGTTGTTTAAATTAAGTACAACCCTTTGCAGAAAAACCATCATACAACTTACATAGACATTTGTCAATGCTTGAGACTGATTTTGTCTTTTTACAGACTCATTTCTATTTCATACTACCTTGCCATCGAATCGTTGATTCGCAACATCGATGATTCCTATAAAATCAATTTGGCAGGAGCTACAAAGTTTCTTTAGCAAGAAACATTTAAACTGCCGTTAAGACTTTTTCGCCTGAGAAGTAAACTTTTCACCCAGGATGAACAGGTGGTAATACGTCGCCATAAGATTTTAAACTTTTAACAATATTACGCGATTTTTATTGACATATTTCATGACCCAATTGCGCGGTGTGCGAACGTGGATTGAGTAGGCGAGAAGGGAACATTGTGGACAGAAGGGCATAGTGTAAGGTTCACTCCGTCTCCCTGAGTGAGCTTTTTCATCTTGGCAAGGAAATACAAAAAAAAAAAGAAATTAACTATACGAATACATAAATTAACTACACGTATTATATGCGACCCAAGACGATTCCTGCACACTCAATACGGCCCAGACAAGCCAAAAGGTTGGACACCTCTGATGCAGATCTATATTTCATAAACGGTACTTAGGAAGAAAAAAAAAAGACGGTACGACCTCATGACAGTACAGCCGCGTTTTAAACACTTTTTTCTATACTTAATTTCATTCGAAAGGGATTAAAATTGGTGAAAGTCAGAATAATCCCCGGGCGAACTCCAGAAATCTATCAAAAATTCCGGAACCACAGGCTACAGAGAAGAGACGAGAGAGCCAAGGCTATCTTAAGGTGAAGTGAAACCCCCCTCAAGTCAGTCGATTCAAATACAACACTCTTTTTTAAGGGTATTGGATTGTCCGAAACTTTGACACATGACTCGTCAGCACCTAGGAATTATCCTGACACTTTCAAAATTTGAATATTTAAAAGAATTTTTTAACTTAGACCAAAACCAACATGGCGTCGAGCTCTCATATTTCGATCAATATACAATTATAGAAGGCTCTGATATGAGAAACGAAAGGGTCAGGACAATTCCACGACAATTTAGAACACTCTGGTAATTGATAAACTCGAATTTGAACGGGATAAAGGCAAAAGAAGTGTTGTATGCGCTTGTAAGCGAAAACGATGGTAATCCGAGGTCTCGGAGTGAAAATTTAATTGACCTGGAAATCACAGATGGTGCAGGGGATCCCTCTGCAGTCAATTAGGGCCCCAGAAAGCATGAATCCAGAGGATTTCTGGAGTTTTACTTCAATTTCTTTATAATTATCGCACGAAAACGACAGATGGAGTATGCCATTTAGTACAATAGTCAATATAATTCGACACGGCTGTCGAAATGAAAACGAACGTCGGCGACGTAGGTATTTAGAAAAACCTTTTTTTACCGACGTCGATCAAGTCTCTCGAGGTGTTTCATTTCACCTTAAGAACCGTTGACCCGAAAATCCGAACGTTCCACTTTGAGCCCAACCCCTCCGCAACCTCGAGGGTTGGAAAGTAGGCACATAATACTTCAAATGATGCATGACGTATGCATTGCAACGTCTGTGACGATCATTCGAGAAACACAAGCCACGGGATGAGCTCGAGACCAAAGTGGAACCCGCGCCTTCCGGGAACCATTTTGCCCCGTCTCGCGAGACCTCTTCGGCCGCCTCTCCGTTGGAACGTTTAATTCCTTCCCGCAGGCTAATAAAGCCGCCTCGTGCATAAAGGCGTGAGAAACTATAGTTTCAACTATGATTTCACTGGAGTCAAAGTTTCGAGCCCGGACCTCGCTCGTCGATCCGACGTCGTCCCTAATTCGATCCGTTATTTTCGGCTGGCTAATTGATCCGGGGAAAGGATGTCAGAACCGCCGATTATTAATTCATCGGCACCCGGACCGTTACCGCCCTTTATCGAGCCGATTATACCTATATATTCCCAAACCTTGGAAACACATTTTTAGCGGGCTCCATTCCAGATTTACTTCATTACAGACGGTATCTTCTGTTATCTAATTTTAATAAATCTATATAATGTTTCAGTTATTAGTGATGTTTATTAAGATTCATAATGAGATTTTAAATAGAATTGGGTAATATGATTTAGTTATCGGCAACATTTAAAAAGATTAATTGTTTACTCCCAATAGTTTTGTATATGTTTCAATTAATAGTGACTTTTAAAGAAATCATTGTTTATTTCCAATACATTTGCAGAATACGCTTCGATTAATAGCGATGTTTAAAAAGAATCAACGTTTAATTTCAATACTTTCGAATAATGTGATCCAGTTAATAACGACATTTAAGAGTAATTGTTTATTTTCAATAGATTTAGAGGTGTTACAATTAGTAACGAAGTTTAAAAGGAGTGATCGTTTAATTTCATTAGTTTTGTGTTATATGTTCCAATTAATAGGGACGTTTAAAAAGAATCATTACTTAATTTTAACAGATTTGTATATTATATTTTAATTAATAACAGTGTAAAAAAAAAACAATTGTTCAGTTTCAATAAACTTGCACCCTGTGTTTCAGTTATCGGTGATATTTAAAATAATTGTTTGTTTTGCAATAGAATTGCATAATACGTTTCAACTAATGGCAATATTATAATAATTGTTGTACGTATGCGAGGGATAGAAGGTTTTTTAGAAGACCCATTTTCCATCGGCTGTGTAGGAGGGAAGGTGTACGATCATCAATGGCTCAATATACGTGTGTACGTATTTGTTGCATATACATCTTTATGTACATCCTTATGAAACATGTACACATATATATCGCCGCGATAAAAGGACGAAAATGCACAGGCTGAACAACAGGATCAATGAAGCTTCAGGAGGCGGCGGTTACGGCTGTTAACGCCGGGCCTGAAATTGCGGAGGAAGCAACGAGAGTGGCGCTGCTTCCCCAGGGAGCAATAAACAAAATGTCAGCCACAAGCGGAACCGACGCTGCAAATTGATTATCCACCTTCCTTCCCTCCCGTCGTGTCGCTACCTTGGCATCTCCTCTGGGCCCCTTTCGCCGAGAGCTGCTCTCTTTTTGGCTTTATCATTTTATATTTTTACCTTGATTTCTCCCCTTCTCCCTTTCTTGTTGACTTTTAAATTTTCACTAGTTTTCGACCCTTAAGGTGATATCAAAGGGTCATTCTATATACATATCAAAACGTGAAGATATTTATAAAACTTTTCTCCAAATTGGGTGTACCGAATCATTTGAAAGCCCTAAGGAAGAATATTGTGCTCGTGCCCTTTTTGGATTTATCATTTTATGTTTTTACCTTGATTTCTCCCCTTCTCCCTTTCTTGTTGACTTTTAAATTTTCACTAGTTTTCAGCCCTTAAGGTGATATGAAAGGGTCATTCTTTATACACATCAAAACGTGAAGATATTTATAAAACTTTTCTCCAAATTGGGTGCACCGAATCATTTGAAAGCCCTAAGGAAGAACATTGTGCTCGTGCCCTTTTTGGATTTATCATTTTATATTTTTACCTTGATTTCTCCCCTTCTCCCTTTCTCACCGACTTTTACATTTTCACTAGTTTTCGACCCTTAAGGTGATATGAAGGGGTCATTCTATATACATATCAAAACGTGAAGATATTTATAAAACTTTTCTCCAAATTGGGTGCACCGAATCATTTGCGTGCTCAAGTTTCAAATTATTAAGTGCATCCAGTTTGGAGAAAAGTTTTATAAATATATTGACGTTTCATGCGTATAGAATGACCCTTTCATATCACCTTAATGCAGGAATGCAGATCGATAATTCAGCGCACTATTGAACGTGATTCAATTTCCTAACCCAGGAAGCCAACATACGAGGATACTATATTTTTGTTTCTAACAGATGACCTATGGTGACAGACAGATGATTGGTGTTCTAGAAATAATAAATTTGATTCCTAATCTCAACGTTAACGATACATGCAAATATTAAATATGGACATTACCCTAATTTTAGAACCCCTTCGAATGCAGTACCGTAACAGATCTGTTAACGATACCGCAATCTGGAAAATACATTTAATTGCTGATGTCGATGTTGTCGACTCATACGTATGATAAAAGTGGAACTTGCTCTAATTTCAGAGCCCTTTCGAATATAGTACCTTAGCGGATCTGTTAACGATACCGCAATCTGAGAAATACGTTTCATTGCTGATGTCGATGTTATCGATTCATACGTATGATAAAAGTGGAACTTACTCTAATTTCAGAGTGAAAAATACGTTTCATTGCTGATGTCGATGTTATCAATTCATACATATGATAAAAGTGGAACTTACTCTAATTTCAGAGCCCTTTCGGATGTAGTACCCTAGCGGATCTGCTGACGGTGCCGTATTCGGAACCGACAGATGCCGGAAGTCTGCCGGACGAGCTGGACCCCTTTCCGGAAATTCAACTGGGCAACCCCCAAGGAGCGATTTCGGCTGGGATCGAGTCGGTCCATTCCCAGCAACCTCCTCATCAGCAACACCCGCCGCTTCCGGGAGACGTGCAAACCGATTCCCTTAGGTAGGTACTTCTGGTCCACTGTATCAAAATCAGAGGTACACTGTTGAAAAGAACATTGTCATTTTATAACACTCTTCTTAAAGTTTCATTCATAAATGTTATATTAAGTTTATAACATTTTATTGATACACCTTATAAACATATGCGTGTGTCATAAATCTATAGCACATTTTATAAATTTAACATAAAATTGGGTATTGATTTTCACACACAGTTTCATAAAAGTATATGATCATGATGTTAGAAAATTATAAATTTCTAAATAGATTTACCATAAACATATACTAAACAACATCTGAAACATCAAACACATGATTTTATTACAACCTTACGTACTAAAAGGTTCATGAATTTTATGAATATTTTTACCAGGGTATCGATCGAGTTCCATTTAACGCCTAAAGTCAGTAAATTCCAGCGTCTGAATTTTGCAAATTCACAAGTTCCCAAATGGGAGGTCAATTTCGGGATCTTTCAATGAGATAGAAATGTTAAGAGATTTCGAAAAGAGCTTCCCAGGATACATGCTCCTCCACGTCCTTGGTAATCTCAGTCGATACCCAAGCAATGGCCAATGCCAAGCGCCGTTGCTCCGCGAGCCAGAGAGAGAACAATATATGCATCCATTGCAGTCCAACGCCGCTCCCCAGCTTCCAGGAGACGTACACGGTCCAGCGATACTCGCGGCAGGACATCGTTGGACTAGGGCTCAAGATGGACGAGGACAGCTACGATTCGGTCTACACGTGCGGAGCCCTCTACCCAACGGAGTTCTCCCCGGCTCTGCCGTACCAGCACCACCACCAGGCGCAGCACCCCCAGCAACACCACCAGCAACAGAATCCGCGACTCCAAGAGCAGGATCAGCAGCACCAGGATCAGCAGGACCAGCAACGTCGCCAGCAGCCTCCGCAGCGGCCGACCCACCACCAGCTGCACCATGCGCACCACCACCACCACAACCATCACCACCACCAGCAACAGCAACACCACAGGCAGGATTACTTCTCGCCTGAGAGCGGACCGGTAACGACGGTGGCCCTCATCACCCCCCAACCTGCTGGGGCCGTTCCGACGCCGCCACCGCCGCCTCCACCGCCACCTCCACCACCTCCACCGCCACCGCCACCACCACCCCCAGCTCCAGCAATGGCCTCAGTTCCTGCGAGTCAGCAAGGCTCGCCATACTCCACCCTGTCCATGGTCTACGGACCCCCCAGCATCGCTGGCATCAACCCCGTTCCTTCGAACACGGTCCTCAGTCCACCCCAGGCGGATCATCATCAGCCCGTTCCTGGCATCGCACCCAGCAACGCCGCCAGCAACGCCCGGTCGAGGCGCGCCTCTCTGCCGCTTCAGCGATCCGAGTCCACGAGGTTTGTTTCTGTTGCTGCTGTTATGGTGGTGGGTTTTGTATCAAGTCAGAGGAGGATGGTTAATGTCGCGTTGCTGGATGGAAATGGGGCTGATGGGTTCCTGACTTCATCCAGAAATTGTAAAGTTGATGTAAAGGGCTCCCAGGGAGGAATGCTTACTTGGAGCATGATAAGTGTTAGGTCGTTTCAAGAATGTTGTCCTCTTCTGGCAATCTTTCTTGCCGTTTTCCTGACGATTTGCGTTACTCTAATTGCTGACTTACTGGTTATCGAATGCCGACTGACGTTACATTACCGACTAACTTTTGGTGCTGTATTTGCGGTGTTACTTCGAAATAACGCGCTAACAAAAAAGATTACGCAAATTGTCTCGATAATGACATAAACACGGTTACGTAATAATAATACAACCGTTACATAACGTTTGTAACATTTTACGTAACATACCTACATGTACTATATAAGTAAGATTTGTACTACCATTTCTTCCGCAGCTATATAACACTGTTATAAGACGGATAATGTAACGTGAACATCTCGGTAACATGTTACATGTTATGTTAATATTATATAACTGCAATGCCAACAAGTTTGTAACAATGTTACCGAACGGTAATAATTTCAGTGTTATGTAACTGTAACATAGGGTGCTTCGTGGCTGGATGTGTGGTTTAATTTCCTTATTTCTCTCGGGGAACAGCAGCAACGAGTCGCCGAAGCCGAGGGGCGGTGATTCCTCCAGGTCATCCTTATATATCATGTTATTCCAGTGTTATGTAGCTGTAACATAGGGTGCTTGGTGGGTGGACGCGTGGTTTGATTTTTTTTTTCCTTTCTGAGAACAGCAGCAACAAGTCGCCGAAGCCGAGGGTGATTCCTCCAGGTCGTCGTTACACATCATGTTATTCCAGTGTTATGTATCTATGACATAGGTGTATGGTGTAATTTTCTTATTTCCCTCGGGGAACAGCAGCAACGAGTCGCCGAACCCGAGGGGCGGTGATTCCTCCAGGTCGTCCTTATATATCATGCTATTCCAGTGATATGTAGCTGTAACATAGAATGCTTGGTGGGTGGACGCGTGGTTTGATCTTCTTTTTCCTTTCTGAGAACAGCAGCAACGAGTCGCCGAAGCCGCGAGGTGGTGGTTCCTCCAGCTCCGTGGGCTCGCCCTGTTCCAGCAACGGAGAGCGAGCACCTCCCAGTCCGAGCCAACTGTGTGCCGTTTGCGGCGACACCGCCGCTTGCCAGCATTACGGGGTGAGGACTTGTGAGGGCTGCAAGGGCTTCTTCAAGAGGACCGTGCAGAAGGGCTCGAAGTACGTCTGCCTCGCGGAGAAGGCCTGCCCCGTCGACAAGAGACGTCGGAACCGCTGCCAGTTCTGCCGCTTTCAAAAGTGCCTGATGGTCGGCATGGTCAAGGAGGTAAATCTCGCTAAATGTGGACCATTGCAGATCAAAAAAACCACGTGTCTCTTAGATTTTTATGTTCTTTAACATGTGAATATCAATAAGATCCGCGGCGGACACTTGGGAATGTTTCCTTGTTAGACTTGGGGTCTTTGTCCATGAAACGGGTCGACAGGAAACATTGTTGATGGTTGTTCCCTTGATTATTCGTTTTATCGTTAAGTACGGCGCATTCGGTGCCGATCATCGGGACAGTGCAGGATAAGGAATTCCGCTGGTTTTCAGGTCGTTCGGACGGATTCCTTAAAGGGCCGCCGCGGGAGACTTCCTTCGAAGCCCAAGTCGCCCCAGGAGTCCCCTCCGAGTCCACCCGTCTCCCTGATCACCGCCCTGGTCAGAGCCCACGTGGACACGACGCCCGACCTGGCGAACCTGGACTACTCCCAGTACCGAGAAGCAGGTCCCAACGACCCGCCCGTCACCGAGGCAGAGAAGATACAACAGTTCTACAACCTCCTGACGAGCTCGGTCGACGTGATCCGCAACTTCGCCGACAAGATTCCTGGCTTTTCGGACCTCACGAGAGAGGACCAGGTGGGTATCAAGCTCGGCTGAGTCGCCCACACTTCCCGAATAGAACACCTAAACTCTCGTCAAAATGTGGAAAATAATGCATAATTTAAAATAGAAAGATATTAAGGTGACCTCACGAGAGAGGACCAGGTCGGAATTAAGGTCGACTGTGTCGCCCACATTTCCCGAATAGAACACTTTTACCTCGTATAAGACATCTGAACTCCCTTAAAAATGTGGAAAATAATACAAAATTTAAAATAGGATGATATTAAGGTGACCTCACGAGAGAGGACCAGGTCGGAATTAAGGTCGACTGTGTCGCCCACATTTCCCGAATAGAACACTTTTACCTCGTGCAAGACGCTTAAACTCTCGTCAAAATGTGGAAAATAATGCAAAATTTAAAATAGAAAGATATTCTGGTGAAGAACTCATTAAGAAACTTAAGGTGATATGAAAGTGTGACATATACATAACAAAAAGTAAAAATATTTATAAAACTTTTCTCCAAACTGGGTGCACCGAATTATCGGAAACTTTGACACGTGATTACGCAGGCTGCAAGGAAGAACGCGCTGTCCGTGAAATATCATCTTTCGAAAAAAAAGATCCTTTCTTAGTTCTTATCCGAGATGAATGCAAAATTTTTTAATTCTTTAACGATCTCGGGTGTATTTCATAAATGATCGATAATTTCGAAAATTATCCAGATCAAATAGGAAATTAGCAGCCAGCCCAAACGCACTAGTGAATCGCCGTTCGTTGGTCATAGTCTTGTTTGATCGTTGCTCGATGACAATGACGATTTCGCTCTTTTCTACGATTTCGGATTCGCGTTGGTCTTCGCCTGGACTTGCGAGATCCCTAGGCAATGCTATTCATTATCGATCTCATTTTATAAATGATCGATAATTTCGAAAATTATCCAGATCAAATAGGAAATTAGCTGCCAGCCCAAACGCACTCATGAATCGCCGTTCGTTGGTCATGGTCTTGTTCGATCGTTGTTCGATGACGATGACGTTTTCGCTCTTTTCTACGATTTCGGATTCGCGTTGGTCTTCGTCCGGACTGGCGGGATCCCTAGGCAATGCTATTCGTTATCGATCTAGTGTGCATTTTATAAAAGGTCAGTTCTGACACTCGGCCCGGGTCTGCCGAGGCTATTGAAACACCTCGCGGAAGAGTCGCTCCGAGTCACGCACACGATAACTTATAGTTCCGGCACGCTCTTCCGTTCCTACCTTGCCTTTACCGTCATCGACCACCCCGAGGACTTCCACTTAGCCGGGTTCTTGTCTCGAAGATACTCCACTAGGTAGCCGATCCGATACCAATTGTTTCCACTATCAACTAGAAGTGCATCGGTCGCTTTCCCTTTCTTCGAGGTACGGATCTGAAAGATAGCGAAAGGAGACCCAGAGAGACAAAAGTGATGCAAAAGAGCAATGCAAAATTAGCGTCAAATTTGCCTCCTATCAAATGAGTCATGAGGGTGTCGCTTATGAGTCCTCATTTGCACCTCATATCTGCAGGACACAATGACGAACCAAAAGTACTTAAATATGAAACAAAGTTAAGTACATGCAATGCCTCAATGTTCGTACGCATATGTACAGCTAAATTTATCTCACGCATTGCCGATAAACAATTGCAGCCTCCGTAGCTGATATTTGAGCCATGGCGTGATGGAAACGAAAACATGGAGCAACGTCATATTAACTCAGATTTGTAGCTTTAACTAACTTCATACAATGTCCGCAAATTAATGCCACGGAACGACGTTATAGCTCCCGTTAAATTTTCCATTAATTTTCAGCTCATAACTGCTGGTTATGGCATAACTGGCATATGACTCGAGTACGCGGTAAATATACTGCTACGACCATTTATGACAAATTCACCGGGAATTTTTCTTCTAATTTATTTGTGTAGTATGCGTGTGCATACCTTGCAGAGATTTCATGCTGCAAATGGCGTCTGCAAATTCTAAATCTATTTCCTCGTTCTATAATGATCATCATTTCTATCTGGAGATGATCTTAGGTTGTTCAATATGAAGTCGGGAATTTTACCGTCAAAGAGGACGGGAAAGTCCGTAATGTTCTCCATTAAAGAAGACGGTAAAGTCCGTAATAACATGTGGAATAGTCTAATATAGTATGATGTTTAGGGATTTGAAGTTAATCGGAGCTTTTTTTATTTCTAGGAGCTGCTCTTCCAGTCAGCCAGCCTTGAGTTGTTCGTCCTGAGGCTAGCCTACCGCACCAGGGCCAACGACACGAGGCTCACCTTCTGCAACGGCGTCGTCCTAGCCAGATCCCAGTGTCAACGGAGCTTTGGCGATTGGCTCCACGGAATCTTCGACTTCTGTCAGGCTCTTCATGTCCTCGACGTTGACATAAGCGCCTTCGCCTGCCTCTGCGCGCTCACCCTGGTCACTGGTTGGTTCACCTTCCACCTTCTCCCATCTTGATCCGTTACAAACCGAGAAAGATAATACAAAATGGAATAAGTAGTTTAATCCAACAGTTTAAGCTTTTATGAAAGGCTCATTCGATACACATAAAACGTCAAAGCATTTATAAAACTGCTTAATCCATTTTGTATTGTCTTTCATTCTGATTATGAAGGCCCTAAGGAAGAACGCGATGCTCGTGAAATTTCATTTTTCAAAGAAATATTTTTTATATTTATTCCAGACTGAAACCAATATCACATCTTTTTGTGAAAAAGGGAAATTTCCCGAACATTGCGCTCTTCCTTAGAGCCTTCATAATTACAGTGAAAGATAATACAAAATGGAATAAGCTGTTTAATCCAGCAGTTTAAGCTATTATGAAAAGCTCATTCTATACATATAAAACGTCAAAGCATTTATAAAATTGGTTGTTCCATTTTGTATTATCTTTTATTGCGATTATGAAGGCCCTAAGGAAGAACGCGATACTCGTGAAATTTAATTTTTCAAAGAAAAATTTTCTATATTTATCCCAGACTGGAACCAACATGATATCTTTTTGTAAAAAAGGGTAATTTCACGAACATCGCGTTCTTCCTTAGAGCCTTCATAATCACATGTTGAAGTTTCAAATCATTTGGCGCACCCCGCTTGGAGAAAAGTATTATAAATATCTTGACGTTATATATATAGAATGACCTTCAGAATAGATATATAGAATCACCTTAAGGCCATATGAAAGCCTCATGAGCCTCATTCTACATATATAAAACGTCAAAACATTAATAAAACTTTTCTCCAAACTGGATGCACCGAATCTTTTGAAATTTCAGCACGTGATCATGGAGAGGCCCTAAGGAAGAACGCGATGTTCGTGAAATTTCATTTTTCACAAAAAAGAAACCGTGATTTTGGTTCTAGTATGGGCTAAGTTAAAAGATCTTTTTTAAAAATCCAAATTTTGAAAGTGTCGGGACAATTCCTAGGTGCTCACGAGTCACGTGTCAAAGTTTCGGACGGTTCTATCCAATATCCTTAAGAAAAAAGTGTCTCGTTCGAATCGACTGATTTGAGGTGGTGTGTCACTTCACCTTAAAATCCCTGTTATTTCATGAATTAATCCTCCAATTAACCAACAGAGAGGCACGGTCTTCGGGAACCCCATCGAGTGGAGCAGCTACAGATGAAGATCATCGCCTCGCTGAGGGACCACGTGACGTACAACGCCGAGGCCCAGAGGAAAGCCCACTACCTGTCGCACCTGCTGGGGAAGCTCCCAGAGCTGAGGAGTCTCTCCGTCCAGGGTCTCCAGAGGATCTTCTACCTGAAGCTGGAGGATCTGGTCCCGGCGCCGCCCCTGATCGAGACCATGTTCGTCGCGAGCCTACCCTTCTGAGCCTCCGTTCACCCGGGGACCCTCGTCGACGAGTAACATCGCCGAGTAACATCGCCGGTTCCTTCGGCGACCTAGCTCGGAGTGCAGCTTACCTTTGCGCCGCGTCTCTTGTCCAGAAAACCTATTTTGGTCCAGATTCGAGGACCTCTCCCCCGACCTATCCCCTAGATCGGTCGGAGGAGAACCATCCAGGGTGATCGGGCATTACCTTCGAGGATGCATGGAGGGCGAAAGCTTGAACGGAGAAAAAACAAACAAACATGTGTGGATGTTTTAGGACCATTTTTAAGGGTAAACGCGATATCTAGGGAATGTAAGGAATCGAACGCTCCGTCCCCCGGAGGTACCATTGATCGCGCCGGAAGGTGACGATGCCGATGACTTTCCCGGTTTTCGAAGGATCGGCGCCATTGATGGTGCTTCCATGAGGCCCTCCTACGGGGATTGGTGAACGAAGGTACCGAATTCACAGAGAAATGGTTATTTTCGACGAGTTTTCAAGGTTTTTGTCACACCTTCGGCGGTACCTCCTCGTAGGAGCGGAGTCGTTCCTTTAGGAATTGCGTGGAAAGGTTGCGGAGAAACGGTATCGAGGGCACTGAAATTCTGGAAGGAGGGGCGATATCCTGGTCGCCTTTGGGTTCGATCGATGATCAGGGTGCGTGGAGCAACGAGTTCCCTGGAAGACGGATAGATCGGCTGTGTTCTCCAGGAATCCGGAACAGCGATTAAACGACAGCATCGCGAGATATCACCCACGGTTAAAAGGTTTAATCGCACCTATCTCTGATACCTTAGAGCAAGAGCCAGCAACGATCAGCAATATTTAGATGATTAGTCTTCCCGTGAAAAACAGCTCCTACGCAGAATTAAGGGCGGCACTCGTGCGAAGGACCTCCGCGCGCTTGCAATTAGCTGACTACTGAAAATGCTGTACATAAGGATAAATAGATTAGGGTAATAACTTAGAAGGATGGATCTCAATGCCTGGTGATCATCGGGAATTTCAACGTGAATTTGGTGTCCTCAATATTTCATTCTCTCGTAAAGGGCGCTTTTATTAGGGGAGTTAGCTCGCGGAACGCCCGAGAGGCCGTGAATGCGCGGGTTGTAGCTTTTGTCATATCGTTTGCTGTGAGATGTATGGACCACTGTATCAACTATTCGTGACATATCAGTGCCGAGACGACGAGGCGAAGGCGGTGGTTGTAATCCCTGTCAGGAAGCCGCACTACGTGTCGTTTTAATCCCGCCAACTATGCTCCAAATAAGGCCGCCTCTGCACTATTACTTCTAGTGGATAGGGATGCACCTCGTGTCTACCTTTGTGAACTCTCGTTATCGCCTACCAGTGTCTGTACCTACTATCGCTGTTACTAGAACCGATCCCACTATATCGCCGACACCGACCACGTTCGCGCCCATTGACTTAATCACGACCCGCGACCCAGGTATTGTCGAAGTGTACAATTTTTGTCCAAAAGCTTTTGTTACTCGAACACATCAGTCACGTGACAGCGAAACGCACGTGGTAGTCCCTAAAGGGAAAGGTCCCTATAGGGAAAGTCCCTATAGGTAAAATTATGACCCACGACCCCAGGCCGGATTCTAACATCCTGAATCTGATTCCATCTTTCGAACTTAAAAGCTTTTTCCTGATGAGTACAATGGCGGACATGAATGCCTCCCCTACAGATACGACATCGTCTGTGCAGGATGGGAGGGCATTGATGTCTCCCAGTGTACGACTTTATTCGACGTATTCAGAGGTAAAAAAAAAATGACTTGAATATACTACGGGACTTGAAATGTCGATTTTTATCTGCTTAGACTTTGAATCTTTCTTTCGTGCAATCTTTGGTATTTAAATTCGGTATCGTAAAACCGGCAAATGTGTCGTGATTTGCCATGTGCGATTAAGTCGTTTACAAAATGTCCCGGAATTCTAATTGTTATTTTATTTTACAAATTATATTAATGTTACGTATTGGCCGTGGAAGATGATTTCGGTGCAAACGTGGTCATCGGTGCCCCAGCTAAAGAAATCGCCCCCAACTATCGCTACTATCGCTACTATTGCTGCTACTGCAGCTCCTTCCTCGGTTACCGACCTGTATGGTAGATAGATACCCTATTTATAAAAACGCCGTCACACCCTACTATTGTTACCGTTAGTACTAATTTTAGTGGCCACTCTGGGTGACGAACTTGTGTATTTAAACCGCGGCGTGGAGCAACACCGACAAGAGCAACAGTTGCTGCGCCGCAGTTTGCCAAGCAGCAATTCGCGAGATCTCGATAGACTTTTTCAACACTTTCATTTCCCTCCCGAGGGATCTTCCTGAGAAGAGATCGAAAAGTCGAACAGAAATAACCGGGTGATAACCTAATTCAGACGCAAGATGGCGACCTCGGATTTCCAAAAATCTCGAGTTTCGCCAAGTCAAAGTCGAAAAATCGAAATTTCGATGTGGCACCTTATTCTGTATTAAATTCTAGCACACTTGTAGCACATCCTAGTTCCGCCTCTTCTTCTCTTTCCTTTCCTCGAAAAACTTTGCGGATACCCTACATAACAAGCCACATGTATTAAATTAATTATACCTGTACTAAAAACACTATCTAACGCCTCACAGTGCCCTAACATAAGTGGTAGTTCCCTTTTTTGGTCTCTTCTCGTCAAGATCCATCTGACTAAAGGGTTAGAAATAAACCCTACACCACGATTACCGACATTACAGTTTTTTCAATAATTCTTTTCAAACGATTGCACAAAACCGATCAAAGGGTTTGTAGGGTGGCAAAGGTCCTCGTAAAGGAAAGATCTGCTCTTAGATAGTTTGGTAAGCCAGTTTCGTCGAATAGTGAGAAACTGCAATGTCGGTATCGTCTTCAAGACCCTTCTTTAGCGGCGATCGAAACGAGATGTATGTAGGTAGATACGCGTTATCGCGAGACGGCGTTGGAGTAACGAGACGAGCTGGAGGGCTGGATTTGACAGGGGAGTTTCAAGTGCCTTCTGGCCTGCGAGAAAAAAAAAATAAGAAAAAAAAAAAGAAGATACTATTTCCTATTTTTTCAGGAGGACGATGCGGTAGAGATAGAGACAAAGTGCCTGCCGCGTAATTGTCGCGCGGACAGAGCACCAGTGCGGGGGAATCGCCGCGGAATTACGTTGATTAACGTTTAGGTCGTAGGGTATAAGACGAGTGGCTGTTTACTATGGTTACCATATCCCTGTTAGGATACTCATTACCACTTATCACCGTGTTCACCCTGATTCGAGGAAGAGGGGAGGAGAGAGACGCGCGCGATAACGTACAAGTAGACGTGCCGGGTGGAAGATCGAGGAAGTCAAAGAAACAAAGATTCGATGATCGTCCATCATCCTTGGCGTTGATAGCTATGAATATTGCGGGGAAAACGATAACCTTGTAATGTACCTACATCCTCGCTCAAAATGTATTTGGCTCGAAACTCTGCCAAGTTTCTTTACGTACACTCGAGTACCCCCTGGGAAGTGCCCGGGAAAATTTGACGAAATCTCCTTCCCCAGTGATTTTAGAGAAATACCTCTCATACAAAAGTTGCACAGAATAACACGCGGAATAACTTTTGTTGGAAACATTTTTCTATAACAAGCATTGTTAAGGCGGAAAACGATATTTATTGTTGAGCTACGACTCACGCTCGTAGTTATCGGAATCGGAGCGTCGGGAATTGTTTCTCTGTTTTTCTTTTCGTAATTGAATGATTCTTGGCCCTGGAACTTTTGATTTGACTTCATGTCCCGCTTCTTCCGGCCCTTTTCTAACCCGTTAACCACCGTTCTCTCTCTCTCTTCCTCACCTTCCGTCTGAGATTATGTTACACAAGTGCAGAGAAGGTCAACGTGAAATGCGCGTACTCGCGCGACCTCCCTACAATCATAGTTGTACCCTCGCTACGTGTGTACCTATAGGTATAATAGCGTTAGACGTAAGTGTATAACTAGGTAAAGCTTTAAGCATAGACTTTACGTACACATAGGTCTAACAGTAGGCACCAACTTAATTATGTGTAACGCGTTTTAAAAGCCATTTGCGTCTTCGTATTCAGTGGTCCTTTTTTCCTATTTTTCACTTACGTAAGTCCTCGTTCGTAGTCTTTAGTTACCTTTTCTCACTCTTTCTTTAAATTCCTCGGTGCTCGGGTTAGATTGCTCGGAAGGTAGTGTCGAACTCTTCTAGAGTCGAAGAAAAGGTCCGAGGTAATCTTCCACGAGCACCGGGTAAGTCGTTCTGAGATCATCCATCTCATTGATAAGACAGTGATACGTAGAGAAGTGCACCGAGGAGGAAGAGATATATATATATATGTATACATATATATTTAGCGATCAGGATTTCGAATGGTGAATTTTTACTCCTTTTACTCCTTATAAAATCCCGGCCCGGAAGGCCCGGTGGAAAATTCATTAAAAAAGAATCCCGTCTGAGTAGGTGTGCGACATTTCTTGCCCGCATTAGCGATTCTTCCTTTAATTTTATTCTCTCTCCCTCTCTCTCTCTTTTTGTTTTTTAACCTGTGCTAAATACTCCTTTCCGGGTATACGTGTCTCGATAAATGTTCTACCGTTGTTTATCTTCCGTAAGGATGTCCGCTTATTACGCCAAAAGCGTGTCGTGGAGTATTTATATATATATATATTATCCCCTGAGAGAAGGAAGTGTCGAGAATTGACCTGAATAAAATGTGTCGTTGTAAATTTCCGACTCCTACTATTTTAGACCGATTTACGTGGCCCGGGACTCCCAGGGTAATGCGACGTGTATTATGTGCATTTAATGTATACAGGCTGTATCGTTTATTAAAAAGAGACATTATTTACGAATTTCGGTGAAATACCCTCGCGGCCTGAAGGGGTTAAGTGCCTTTCGATGAAGTGAGTTTGAAAGAGAACAATTAGTTTAAGGAAATAATCGCTCACGAGGTTCTTTCATAAGGCGGTTATGAAAATCGAAAGAGATTATTTGAGATGCCATGGATTTCTGTGGGAAAGTTTTTCTTCAAAATTTACCAGAAACTGAAGCGCATAAATCAGTGGAAAGTTACTATCTATTCACTTTCCGTTATTAGAGTCTGAATTTCTTTTTAATCGAAAAACTATCCCATCGGTCCTTAAATGATCTTCTCTAGTTTCGTAAACCACTTCCCTAGAATTCATTTCCCTAGAATCACATGAACCGTGAAAAAGAATCAGAAATTCTCAGCATTTTTAATCATTTGAACATATTTTTTGTCATAAGTTCTCCGTACAACGTGAATTAAAATCAAGTACATGGAATATATCATAAGCGAATAATTCCGATGAATTTTCATTCGCTTTTAAACTCACTTCGATTGAAATGAACTTCACAAGCTGAAAGTCCCCTTAAGGGGACTCTTCCGAATTTCATTCCGTATGTTTTGGAATAATAAGCTGGCATTCCCTAGGGGAATAAATCTAACCAAATCTAGCGCTTTTTATCACCAACACGTGTATTACAACGCTGCAGAGAAACGCAGTGAAACTCATTGTTTCCCGTTGATAATCCCTTGTGAAAATCTCCACTTATCCGGTTAGGATCAAATTTTGAGTAGATGCAAATTCCCCTCGCCCCGTGAGCGATCGCCGACTAATTAACAAATTGCGATATTTATTTACATATCTTGTACGCATTGATGATAGTTCCTTTGCACATGTGATTTATACAACACCCGCGCATGGATGAACGCTCGTACGATGTACAACGAAAAAATTCGACCCGCTTACTCATTCGAATACCGAGTCGACATTTTTCCGGGAGACTAGACATTAACGGTATTTCATTTTATCGCTAATACGCGTGAATTTATAACTACATTTATATTTGCATTTCCCGAAGCTACGTTTAACCGAGCTTGTCGTAACACCCATGCAGTTGGATTTAAGGACGTGTCGTTTCTACTGGGAGAAACTTGTTCGAGTTTCTTTATCGAATTGATCGTGTTGGATATTAACAATCGACTCGTTTTTTAATTTATACGTATATATATATATAGATATATATATACATGTATACATGTACACTGGGCTTGCCGCGAATCGACGTGGCCATTGTCAAAACTGTGAAATATATGCTTTGTTGATATAAAATACACTAAATGTTGTTACATTGTGTTGGCGTTCCTTTAAAATATTTATTCCGTCGAATTAAATTTTAACTAATCCACCGGCTGATGCATCTCCCATCCTAGATCCGTATCTTGCGACGAAGATGCGCTTTCTCCTTGAATCTAGCGAATTGTCCTACAAACGGACAAATTATTATTCGTAATTTATTAGTCGTAAACCCGGGCGATGTGATATACTAAAAATCCTGGATGGGCTATCCTTTGGAATTTCTACGGAGAGATTACTTGATGTGAATCCTCTGAATTGTCCTCGTAACCTCGATTTTCAAACTTCTGTTTCTGGATCAATGAAGGGAGCGGTTTACCTTGTACTCAAACCAATCATCCCGAGTGTCGGTAAAATGGACCCGCTTAACGGTGCACAGAAGCGCACAGAGATGGCGCTCTTCGTGGCTGGCAACACGTGACCTACAAACGCACGTGACTACGTTTAAATTCTGCCGGGAAATCAAATGTCTAATCTAATCCCTGAAATAAACAAAACACTGCGACGAATGTTGCGGAATACTGAACGATGTATTAGTAACAGTTTAAAAGAGAAATAGAAGAAATAAACTCTGTTTATCGAAATACATCAATAGAGGACTACGTCTTTCAATCGATTGGTTTACTCATTTTATCTTGGCGGTTACCAAGAGACAAACATAAGACGTTTAGAGAGAAAAGTAAGTCCAGTATGTACATACATTGTACATACATGCATCACAAAACGTACGAAACTTATAAATGTCGAGTTCTTTTGTCGTATGATACAGAAGATATTTTTTCTTTTCTATTGAATTTCTTAGTACTAACCTCTTTATTTCTTTAGGTGAAATATGAAATTTTTATTGAGACCTAGCGTCAGATTACTCTAACGTTCGACGTTACTGGAGCACGGCTGCTTGATGTCTTAAGGTGAAGTGAAACACGTCGAGGAACTTGATCGACGTCGATGAAGAAGATTTTTCTAAATGCCTACGTTGCCTGCGTTCGTTTTTATATTGATAGCTGTGTCGAATTATATTGGATATTGTACCAAATGGCATACTCCACCTGTCGTTTTCGTACAATAAATATCAAGAAATCAAAGTAAAACTCCAGAAATCCTCTGAATTCATGCTTTCCGGGGCCCTAATTGACTGCAGAGGGACCCCCTGCGCCATCTGTGATGACCAGGTCAATTAAATTTTCACTTCGAGACCTCGTATTCCCATCGTTTTGGCATAGAACCGCATAAAACACTTTTTTTGCCTTTATCCCGTTCAAATGCGTGTTTATCGATTACCAGAGTGTTCTAAATTGTCGTGAAATTGCCCTGACCCTTTCCTTTCTCATATCAGAATCTTCGATATTGATCGAAATATGAGAGCTCGACGTCATTTTGGATCTGGTCTGAGCTAAGTTAAAAAATTCTTTCCAAAAATCCAAATTTTGAATGTGTCAGAACAATTCTTAGATGATCACGAGTCATGTGACGAAGTTTCGGACAGTTTGGTCTAATACCCTTAAAAAAAAGTGTTGTATTCAAATCGACTGATTTGAAGGGGGTTTCACTTCACCTTAAATTGCGGTGCTCTAACTGTCACGACACAGTAATAGCGCTTGCACGTCACAAGTCGTCAGAAACGTTGCCACTTCTTGCCGTTGTACGGCAGCACGGTCAACTCGGAGTTTGTCGAGTAGTACCGTTCGCCCTTAAAAAATGAAATTTCATGGGTGCAAGGACCTTCCTTAGGGCTTCCGTGTTCACGTGGTAAAATTTCAACCAATTGTGTATACCAATTCGGAGAAAAATTTCATGGATCATTGACCTCTCGGATACCACTTCCATAACAACTTAACAGGTTATTCGTTTTTATTTGAGGATAAACATTATACTAAACATTTATGCCACATTTGTACTCATGTGTTACTTTTAGCGTTACAAGACCTTTCCTAACCATTTAAAGAGTACAGATAACATACATCCTTTAATGCTAAAGGCAAGATATGAGTACGGACTATCATATTGTAAAGTCTTTTGCATGGTGGTGGTATGCTTTTCCACTCTGACCATTTATCGAATCGTTTAATAAAATTCCATACTAGTTTGAATTCTATACGCACAGCATACAAAATCGAATCCTAATGGCATTGTTTTTAATTTCTGCAGAGTCGGTTGAAATACCGGAAAGAAGAAACCAAATTCTCACCCAAAAATTGAGACATAATGACAAGTATGTATTTATTCCTAAATATATCTAGTGATTATATATTATAAATTCATGTATATCTAAATTTAAAATATTTCTTCCAGTGTAACGAATATTCATGGCACCAAAAATATAAGTTTACAAATCAGAGGTTTCTTTTGTAATACGTTATTAAAGATGGAATGCTTCCTAATGGTTTCCATAACACGCTTCAACAAAACTCAAATAATGATATTACAGAAAGAAATACAATTATTATTCTCAAAATGTTGAATGATTTATAAAATAGAAGAAAGAAATAATCGTTACTAAAAGAGAGAGAAGCCAACTAGCACATCTTATCTTTATCATTTCTACAACTGTAGATAGTGTACAGAGGCTGAATATCACATGCAGTAAGTGCCCATTCATAGCTCAAACGTCATAATCAACTTTAACCTTAAATTAGATAACTGGCTCTAAAAAGAAGTTATTATTGTGAAATAACAGAATCTATATGTCTCTAATTCTTCCAATCTGAGGTCAACTTCCTCCAATTTACGGCCAGCAGCTGCGCCCTCCCATCCCGCTCCTAGTCAAGTCTACAACTGAAGATGAACTCTAAGAGGTCACTTTAAGAGAAGTTGTCGTACTCGAAACAAGAATGTGGACTCGGGTAGTAATATTCTTTACATTCAATTTATGCTTTCAACTTGTGCGTTGTGACTCTTCTAGGATTATTGTGGTAGGCGCTGGAAGTGCAGGTATAGCCGCAGCTTCAAAGCTCTTTGAGAATGGCTTCAAAAATGTCACTATTTTGGAAGCAGAAAATCGCATTGGAGGTCGAGTGTGCCGTAAACAGCTCGGTAAGCCATCAATGAAAATTTTTATCATTTAACAATAAAGTGTGTATTTTATACATAGGTTTTGTACTCCAAATTCCACCTTTTGCAAAGATTAAATTTGATTTGCAAGAAGGTGAATTCGATTTACAAATGGTTCAATTTGGAGTGCAAAACGTGTATTCGAAATATTCAGTACTATTTTTTCCAATGTCAAGAAATTATTTCATGTATGTCTACAGGAGAGTACTTTGTAGACCTTGGAGGTCAATGGGTCCATGGGAAAGTAGGCAACGTTGCATATGAAATGGCATCGCCACTTGGCTTGATAGAGGAAAATCCAAATCCACTACTTAATCTATCGATCTTCGATTCTTCAGGGTCTCAGCTTGATCACGAAATCACTAAAAATATTTCGGATTTCTTCATAAACTTAATGGATGACGACGTTAAGTTCGCACCGAAGCATACGAACGCTTCGATTGGTGACATTGCAATTAAAGAGTACGTAAAGAGTAAGAGTACTGAGTTTTAAAAATATTCAGATTCAAAATAAAAAGAAGTCATCTCTTTTCTTGCATATTTTTTCTTTCTAAGCTTTTCCTCCTTCCATTTCGTGTTATATTCAATATTTTTTGAAGTTGAACACGATCAGATAATCTACGTTTAGGAAATTAATATTTGTATTAATATTATTGCAGATTTCAGGATTACTTCAAAGAGCATCCTGAGATTAATTCGGACTTAAGTCAAGGTCTTCTATACATGTTCGAGTTGATGGAACTGACGTTGGATTCTGCCGATAATTGGACGGACATTTCTCTCCAAACCTATGGAGAATATTGGCCGTGCACTGGCAGTCAACTGTACGGTTGGAAAGAAAAAACTTATGCCACAATCTTAGACATTCTGATGGTAACAAGTCATTCATACGGATCTATACACCCCAATTGTTGCACATGACTGTCTTATAAAAACAGTTTATCCTTTATTATAACTTCAGAAAAAGTACCCAGACCCGGGAAAGGAACTTCCCGTGCTGAACAATACTATTCTCAATGCTGAGGTGACCAAAATTGATTATAGTAATGATATAGTATCGATAACTACTAATCGGGGTGATGTATACTCAGCGGATTATGTTATCGTGACACCGTCTTTGGGTGTTCTGAAAGAACAACACCAAACTTTGTTCGAGCCTCCTTTACCTGACTGGAAAGTCAATGCTATCGAGGTAAGGCTTAGTTAAACAATATTATTATGAAAGTATGCAACAATTGTAGCTAATTTTTAAATGAAACTTCTTAATGCAGCGATAGTACGAGTAAGTTCGCATGTTATGAAAGGAGCCATTTTGAATAATGAAGTGCCTTTTTACAGTTAATTACTTTTACTAATTAGAGATAAATACAATTTGTATTTATCTCTCTGTGTTAGTATGGAGACAATTTGCGTAAACGCTTTCGTTAGTATCAGTGCGTTATTTTCATAGATAATTATTGACATTTAAAGTGAAATAAAAACAATTATGCGTAAGGGCGCAAGGACATTTTGTAAAAGAACAATTAGTAATATCTAATAACTCTTTTTATCTTAGAAGTTTCACTTCCAACGCGCGTGGTGGCTTTGCACCGATTATTTATCTGTATATTTGTATCATTCTCTTATAATTGTGTATGTAGGTATACATGTATGTAAATATTAATGCAAATCAATGTTGTAGGGTATAAATTTTGGAAACGTGGCAAAAATTTTTCTGTTGTTCGAAGAACAATGGTGGCCAGAAATGTTTTACGCAACTTTCGCATGGAAGGAGACGGATAGATTGGAACTCGAGAAAGATGTAAGTCTCCTATGGACAACTTTGGTTTTAATTGATAAGGTTACAATTGCTGAGAAAATCTAATTTAAAAATAAGCCACATTACTAGTTACGACGTTCTTTAAATTTAATTTTGGCATACTTAGAATCTTGTTTAATTAAAATTATTTTGGACAGTGTAAATTAACGTTTTAAATCATGAAACATTTTTATTAATATTCACAGCCGAAAAAGAAATGGCTGCGAGGATTTTTTTCTGCTTTCTCGGATAACTACAGACCTAAATTGTTATGTGGCTGGATGAGTAGTACTGCAGCACGAGAAATGGAGCAAGTTTCCGAAGAAGACGTCCTGGAAGGTGTAACGGAAGTCCTTCACAGGTTTATAGGAAAAGATTATAATATTACAAGGCCTGTAAAGTTATTAAGGTATTACAAAATAAGAAGTATCATAACTCTAAAGAAATATTAAAAATTGTAGCCGATCATTACAAGATTATGCTGTCAAATTATCACTTTTAGGAGTCAATGGTACAGCAACAAACATTTTCGAGGAACCTATAGCTATCACGGCATCGAGACGGAAAGTAGAAACGTTAAACCTGCCCAGTTGGCGGAGCCTTTGACGAAAAACGATAAACCAGTAAGAATTCGTTCCTTTTTGTCATTATGTTATAAGATCTACTATGACACAGAACATCTATTCATATTTTCAAGGTCGTTTTATTCGCCGGAGAAGCATCAAACGACCACCATTTCTCAACAGTCCACGGCGCAATTGAGACTGGATGGAGAGAAGCTGATAGAATTATAAAACTGGAGTCAAATTAATGTTTTTAGAAAATATTAGATAATTTCAGTTGATTACATGGATGATTATTGAAGTAGTATATACCACTGGATATTGCATACATTGTTACAAGGAAATAAAATATAAGCTGTAAAAAACCAACCAAAATATGTCTCTCTACTCCGAGAGTAAGTAGAAAGTATGGCAATTCGTGATTGCATTCTATCTACATGTTATTCGCAAAAATTGTTACAGATATTTATGGGGCGGATAAGAATATTTAAATATATTGTTACGTCCACGATACCAAAGAATTCAGAAGTCTTCAATTGAAGCCCAAGAGGATACGGCCGTTCGATGCTCGATAAATAGTATGTTAGCCAACGGATGGCGGCGCTGTAATCATATCTCCATCCCTCTTAATCTTATCGCGATATATAGCGAATTGGATTCTTTCTTTCTTACTCACAATACTCGCCTTTCTATATACGTCTCTCTTCCTCCCGTATGTGAGATATCGTTAGCAGACACCAGAGATGAGTTGGGAGATTGCTCACGGGCAGGGTCGCGCGATCGCATCGTGTGCTGCCCTCTGGTTTCGTACGTTAGCTTTCACCGTTTTTTGCCCCCAAGGGCGGCGCAACGAATTTCTGGTAGGGGCCAACTCATCTCTGCTAAATCAGAGATGAGTTGAGAGATTCACGGGAAGGATCGAGCGACCGCGTCCTGTGCGACCTCCGGTGGAGGATGCAGACGGCTAATGCACTTGCCATCTATTTACAACTCTGAGCAGCCGGAGAACCGGCTGAAAAAGTGAAGAACTCCTCACAAAAACTACAAAACCCTGTATCTCCTGCAAAAAATATCGCAACCACTAGCTCGAGTGATCAATTTAAACCGAACAACCTTCCCCATCAAGCTACCGTGGACGCAATTCGCATCGCGAAAAAAATTCACAAACATCCTTTAACATATTTTAACATCTTTTACCAATAAGTGCAGCAAGCTCGATTTCGATTGCCTGACCATGATGACTTTACCAAAAATGGCTGCTTCCAGGTGATCCACCTAAACCTGCAAAGGGGCACAAGAGTACAGGTAAAACGGAACATTGAAGAAACACCAGGAAGTCGCCAGATTCTCTGAAGTGGCCCACCTAAAGCTGAAAGGGAACACAGAGACACAAACGAAACCATTGGAAATCGAGAAAGAGACGGTGATAAAAGAGCTAATAACTTACTAAAGTTAACATTAAAGTCAAGAATATTTCGCAGTACATCGATCTCGTATAATTGACCCAGTAAAAATGTATTAAATTATACATTACTTGGCGTGACAAAAATCTAATAAATATATCTTGCTTAAATGCAGACTCGAGAAAATCTCATGAAAACGATAGTTCACCGTCTCTCCCCGTCAATCCAGACGGAAGGATATACAAAAAATGAGAGGGACAGCGTGGCGAAAAAAATGAATGACTGTCCATTCGAAAGAATGGAAGGCCATCGTAGTTGCCCTCTTCTTAAGGGGCCGCTTCGGCATATAGCCTCTTCGACTCTTGCAGTCTCTTCGGGCAGAGCCCCCTACGTCTCGAACGCTTGGCAATCCCCTGATTTATCGGATTAATAAAAAAAAAAAGAGATCACTCGCGGGGAGATCTAAAAGCTAGCAAAACGGCGACCTGCGATCCGAGGATGCGCAGTCCGTGCGTATTGCACATTTATTCGATTCCCAAGCGCGGTCTAATTAATTTTATTGCTGAAAGAAAATTGATACAATCGCGGATATATCACAGGGTGGACATCCTCCGCGCTTCCGGAAGCGCGGACGATGGAAAATTACCCCAGGTTCGGGATCTCCTCCCAAACCCCCAGGAAGAGATCCCGCCCTGGCCCTGCCTGCTTACATCTAGACATTCACTCGAGACAACTGACCTACCTCCCTAGCTATATCTAAAAGAAAAAACACATTCGTTCCCACACACTCACTCCACGGTTCTCTCTCATTCCGCCCGGGGCAAAAAGCCTAATCCTAGGGACAGCATCCCGGGATGCCTCCGACCCCCGAGCTCAGTTCTCACACTCATACATTCCGATTGCCATCGCCAGTTGAATGAAAGAAAAATTACACTTTTCCACGGAATCGAAACGCGGATGGCAAACGGAGGGATTCGCGATGTTACGGTTTACCACGTCTCCTGGCCCCGACCCGATCGACTCGCTCCTGGAGGAGTCGAAGAGTGGAGGCCAGCAAAGAACGCGGCCACAAGAAAGGGCACCTACCGTTGTAGAGGCTGAAAGAATCCTACGCTGATCAATTTATACATTGTTGAAACGAGCTACTGACTCTACTCGATATCCATATTTTATAATTTTTCCAAAAAAAAGGCCAAGCCCGGCACGCACTACGGCCCCAGGGTAGTGGAAGGCTTGGCCGAAAATAGCTGAAAATCCTGAAACGTTCCCCTCGTCGAGGCGGCGGCTCTAAATCGATCCACAGGCACATCGAAGTGCCACCTCGACTCGAGGTCGGCTCCTCGCGAGATCCTCCTCCCAAGTCTTTTTGAAATCATTCGAATGATATATCGCGAAACCGATGGCCCCGAAGTCGGAGGGTCGTCCGACTTCCCGGCGCACGATAAAGAAACGCGAAACGTAATCTACCGCTGACCCAGGAGAAAGCTATTCCTAGTCTAAGTCAATACACAAGAAATAAACAAAGTTTACGCGGCCACTCGCGAGCCGGCGAGAGTTCACTCCCCGTCCACTCGCGGTCCCTCAAACAAATCGTAACATACAACCGATCCCCGTGCCGGTACGGATCTGTCGTCCTGCGACATGAGGGGATCGGAGGAAGAAAATGTTGAGACTTACCAACGGGACGATACGTCTTTTTCTGGCGGTACTCCCCCAGGAGATCCCTCCGCAGAGACCTGGGGTTTCTGGCCTCCTCTCCATCTGCCTCCCTTCGACGTTGGCTCTGGCTGCATTCCGCCTTCGTGTCCGCTTCCACTGCTTTCGCTGCTTTCGCTGCTTTCGCTGCTTTCGCTGCAGTCGCTGCATTCGCTGCATTCGCTGCATTCGCTGCATTCGCTGCATTCGCTGCATTCGCTGCATTCACTGCATTCGCTGGATACGCTGGATACGCTGGATACGCTGGATACGCTGGATACGCTGGATACGCTGCATGCTTCTACTGCCTTCGTTGAATTCCTTTTCTTTCGCTGAACGATCTTTTATCCATGGCACTCGCGGACCGTGATCACTGTCGCGTCCTAACCTCATTGTCTTCGCGTCGGTTCGGAAATTGCGCGTACACCCCACCTCGTCATCTACGAAGCGTCCTTGCACCTCGTTACGATCTCTGGATGCCGTCGATTGAGAATTATAGCATCATTTTGATATAAATGTCTCTCGTGGTATGTAATACGTCCCTCGTGCTCCCCGCCATATTCTTAATTTTTGACGACGTCGTTTTGCGGCAAATTTTCAGGGGCAACTGGCGATCCGCCGGCCGGGCCGCAATCCCCGGCCGTGACCGACTCCGTGATTGGACGACGTCGCCGGCCCAATCACGGTCCATCACCGGCCCGATGATGGACCGTGATTGGGCTGGTGACATCGTCCAATCATGGAGTCGGGTCGCGGCTCGGCCGGTGATCGCCAGTTGCCCATAAAAAATTGCCGTGATAAGATGTCAAAAATTAAGAAAATGGCGGGGGGCGCGAGGGACGTATTGCATACTACGTTCAAAATTTATAACATGGTGCAGTAAATCTCAATCGACGGTATATCGCCAGTATAGGAGCCCTGACCCTTTCCGTTCTCACATCAGACTCTTCGATATTGATCGAAATATGAGAACTCGACACCATTTTGGATCTGGTCTGAGCTAAGTTAAAAAATTCTTTCCAAAAATCCAAATTTTGAATGTGTCAGAACAATTCTTAGATGATCACGAGTAATGTGACGAAGTTTCGGATAGTTTGGTCCAATACCCGTAAAAAAAAAGTGTTGTATTCGAATCACCTGATTTCACTTCACCTTAAAGCTGTAAGTTAACAACTCAACCATCATACAAACCAATTCATAACTACTGATTGAAGGCCATATTGACCAGTATTAGATTTTCAGAAAATCAATGAAGAATGAATCAATGGGGTCTCTCCAAGATTAAGATGTATTCGTTACAAGAATGAACAGTGCCTCGTACAATTTACATTGTAAGTCATATCTAAGCATACGAAGTAATAAAATGTCGCGTACATATAAGTCTTCTTCTTCTTCTTCTAGGAATTTTCGACGGAAAACGTTGACCGGACGCCATGTCACCGTCCTAGGGCTATAGCAAAGAACACGAACGTACAACTTTTCTTGTAAACATTTCATTCTGAATAAATTCCAAACCAACTATACAATTAAATGTTAAAGAAACTTTCTGACAAAAGGATTTCATTGCTTTAAATGACACCAAAGAATCTTTCAGACGTCTGAATTCTTTGCCGTTATGGTATCTGCCTAAAAGGCACGTAAATTTATTTTATAAATCGGCAGAGCATGCCTAATCCTGGCTATTAAAATGTTCCATTTCCAACGGCTACTTGCAAAACGTGTAAAAAAAAGAATTTCGTTAAGCTAACGAAAATATATATACAATTTCTCGCAAAAACGCAGAACCTGTGGTGCACACCGCAAAATAACGTGCAGCACGCTCGAATAGTAACAAAAAGTCGCATAATTTACATGTGTATATTGTATATGTCGCTCCTTAATTGTTTACATAAGTAGTTAACGAATTGGACTCGAGATTAGCGCAATTTTTCATACAGTGATCACGTGGTCAGCTATTATTTTAGATTAGCTTTGGTCACGTACATTTAACATTGCAAAATGAACATCGATACAGATAACAATATAAAGAATTTCCCATTTCTTGGACAAAAAGTCTGACTTTTCGCCTCACTTATATGGTTGGTGGAAAAGCTTTTTCCCCTTTTTTTCTTTTTCATATCGAAGAAAGAAAAAACTCTCCCGCCAATCCAATAATATCCAGAGAGTATTTAGAAAACGTACGATATCTTATAGTTTCTTAAGCGGAACTAATGATTATATTAACAAACAATACGAAAGCATCTAGGCACTTGTACAAAACAAGTGGACCATATGTTCCATGGGATTTGTGCTCTATATTTGTTTATTTACTCATGCAGACGTTGAAGAAAAAAATATATGTATATAAAGGAAAGACAAACGTATATGTATGTACAGGTTTCACTTAGTTTAAAACAGTATACAAGAGATACCGGGACGAAACGAAATTTCCGCCTAACTAAAATATATACTTTGTGCTTTTGGACGCAAAGCTTTCGTCATCGCAACATCAGTTCATAACTAATGGCAGAAACAATGGCAAAGTGCAATCATGTGCTTAATTAACAGTATATTTCAGTCATAATAGAATGTGCCATATCGTTGCCTCGTTTTGGACAAATCGAAAAATTTCTCTTCGCTTGACATAACTTCTCTTTTTCTTTCTTTTTATTTATAGTTCTAATCGTTTCATTGCACTTCAGCTTAATCGCTTAATTATAATTACATTTTAGTGAGTTAAAACTACAGGTAGATTAGAAACTTCTTTAAGTTGGATTTCTCAATGTACAAGAATGAAGGCTTCGTACCGAAGTCCTACGGTGGTTTTTTTAACTATGCGAACAGACAAGTACAGCAGGAATTCACGGTTTAATGGCGTCTTTTCAGAGCTCTGAGAAGGTGTCAGTGGCTACAAGGTGAGTATCTAAAAGTCGATTGTCTCCATTATTTGGGTCCTCTCATTAAACCAGATAAAAATACAAATTATTATTTAGGTGGTTTCCATTTAACAGATAGAAAAATAAATTGATCNCAATAAGTTAGATCAATCCACAACAAAATAACGTAATATCCTTTACATCATTAATCGATTTCGTTTCAGCATGTTGCTCCTCTCCGTTACTATAATACTTTGACCCAGAGATTTGCACCATAATAAATTTATTAAAATTAAAGAAAAGAGAGTTCATCTTTAAAAGGATACATAATAATTATTTTCATTTCGTAATTAAGCTGGTGTTTAAACTAAAACCCAATTTTTATGTAACGAGTCACATTCATAAAAGACAGAAAGAACATTATATGCAGAAAAAGTATAATGAGAGTTACACAGGTCCTGAATTGCAGAAACAGTTTGTGATCGATGAACACAATTCAAAAGGTATGATAAAGTAAATACAAAATATTTTTACAGTTTCTTTCCAGTGTGTCTTCCTGTTGTGCTTATCTCTTCCTATCGATTGCACCTTCAACTTATTGAGTTGAGTATAAAATCCTACACCTATAAACAGAGTTTTGTACACTCGATAATTGGGCAACGATTCTTACCTAATGGTGCCCAGCTGAGTGGGTTGTCAGTTTCATTTGATCTCATCGTCAAGATACTCTTTAACCGCAACTTGAATTTTCACTGGTATCAATTAATTATTATCAGGGAGCAGAAAAATATTTCGCTCGTGAAATCAACAGTCAACTGTTGTCGCTTTTTCCAATGGGTTGTCAATGCCTCACTTGGATTTTTAATCTTTAAAGTGTTCATGACATTATTTATTGATTATGCCAGCAAATCAGGTTACCTAACCTGCATTCATTGTTATTCATTGTTTAACATACTTCCTGCAGTTACTAATGTATAATTATCATGCTGCTCAAAAAGTGCAGCACTCCTCTGTGAACTGGATCCTCTGTATTAGGACTTCTACAGTCATGATGTGATGTAAAACATTTCATGATAAAAATGCGTTTTAACATATACTTTGAGACGATACGATTTCCATCAAAACTGCACAGGCAAACTTCATCTTCTACATCAATCTGTATATCAAAATGCATCAAATTTAAGGTCGTGTCATCCCAAGTCCTGTTCTATTCGCTCAGCACTTTGCACATGACTTCATTTCGACCACAAAAAATGCATCCTACTTTAAATACAAATATCATCTCTGCCACCATATTTCCACATAGAGGCTTTCATTATCATCAAGATTAAGATCCATGCCGAAAGGCACCAAATTCAAGGTCATCCTATTCCCACCCATCCTCCTCGCTCAGTATATTGCACATCACTTCATCATACCGGAACACTCAAACCACAATGAAATGCATCTTATTAAAAGCAAGTAACGTTCTTGCATCCAAAGTTTGGCGTAGAAGCTTTGCCCTCGATATCGAGGTCCATGCCAAAAGGCACCGAATTTGAGGTCGTCCTATCTCCAGCCCTGTCATCCTCCTCGCTCAGTATATTGCACATCATGCGATCGTCATACAGGGAAAATCTAGCGGTGGAACGTGCCCTTCCCCTCATCTTCCTAACGGATGGAGGCAAGTCACCAGGAGTCTTTATCCTCATGTTTGGGTCCTTCAGGGCGTTCGTGCTGGATCCCACATTAAACACCTCGTTGAACTTATCGATGCTCTCCTGTCTGGTGAGGTTGTTCTCGCTCTTCCTCATATTCCTCAGATTTACCAAGGGCAGGGTAGAAGGCCTTACACTGGATATCTCTTCGTTCTCCTGTTTCTGCTGATGAACGACACCCTGGCTGGACAGGTTCTTCTCGTTTCTTGGTGCAATGGGCCCCGAGGTCGAACTCTTGCCTACGATGCCGTTTACATATTTCCCACCTGGGGATATCGTCACATTCGTATCCACGGTCTTGATCTGGACGTTCTGCCTCGACAGGAGATTCGACTTCGAGTCCTCCCGGTCGATCTGGCACTTTCCATAAGTGTACATCTTCTTGTGGACCAGCAAACGCTTCAGGTTCGACCAGCCGGAGAACCGTCTCTTTCGAGGACTTTCCTGGGGACAGCACGTCTCGGGAATATTGGTCTGCTTCCTTTTGGTGTATATAGGCACCCCGTTTTCCGAGATGACATTCTGCACGTAAGGAATGGGCGTTGCTGGCCTTAGCTGGGTCAGTTGGGTCGCATGCTGACTCAAATAATCGTGAGACACCAGACCCTGGGCTTCACTGGGAAGGCGGAATTGTTCATTGGTCGTGTGCTTCGAGGACTTGTCTACCAGTACCTTCCCGTTGGAGCTCAGGTCCTCCAAAGAGTCCGACTGGGACATTAAGTTCCTCTCCATGCAAGGGTTCCTTCCCTGATAAGGCTGTAGCGTCTGAGCGTGGTTGCACGGCGCTACTTCGTTCGAGTTTTTAACTATGAAACAGAAAATTATTCGTATTTATACATAGCAATTAGGAATTTTATTATTAAAAAGGGTAAACAAGAAAAAATAAATTGTTTTCCCCGATTTTATTCTATAGGCTATTTACTTACAACTATGTTCGTGAGGGACACTGTCTGTTGGAGACAGTGTTACAAGGTTGTCTACCATTCCATCGGTGCTGGATGCATCATGCATTATATGAAGTGCCAGCTGAACAGCATGGGCATTATCATGATGAGGGGGACCTTCGCTGTACAGGCTGTTCGTTGTCGATGGTATTAGTCCGCAGTGGGAGTTAACCACTGGACTTCCATCGGTAAAATACATAATTACTGAAAATGACATTAAAAACTCGATTAACGAAGATTAGACGATCATACCAATTAACGAGTATGCCCATGTGTGATTTAAAATGATTTATATGACTTATGTATGTAGTAGAAGGATAAACAGAAAATGCAACATTTTTTACCACGGTGAGACTGAAGTTCAGTGAGACGTTCTTCTATACAAAGTGCAGTTAGACGAGCCTCAGCATCCGAGTCCCAACAATCTTCCATTGTTTCTTTGATTAATCTCACACCTGGTTTATCAACCAGGTTCCCCTCCAAAATAGGTCTAGCTTTGTTACGTGAAACCAAAACTTGCATTTGCTCGAACGTCGGATGAAGCCCTATATAAAANAATAATTTCTTGAAATATAATGTATGCTGTAGAATTCAATATGTTCAATGATAACTGACCGATCTCATTTTCAAAGGGCTGCTTATAGGCTGGTACTTCTGATCCAGGAACATAAATATCTGAACAACGTGACACTAATTCCCATAGAACTAATCCCATTGCATAAACGTCAATTTGCTTCAAAGAACTCTCGCAATCGCGTAGATTAACTGCTCCTTCGAGCACTTCTGGCGCCATGTATCTTAAGGTACCCACCTAAACGTATTAAAAGCAAATTAGATAAAAAGACAATGCAATAAGTTAGATCAATCCACAACAAAATAACGTAATATCCTTTACATCATTAATCGATTTCGTTTCAGCATGTTGCTCCTCTCCGTTACTATAATACTTTGACCCAGAGATTTGCACCGCAAGTCCAAGATCACAGATGCAGCAGGTGCCATCGGCTTTTATAAGAATATTCCTAGAGTTTATATCCCTGTGCGCGACACATGGCTTGAATTTATCTGAAAATATATACATTTTAATCTATTAATAATTGAAAAAAACGTATTATATATTTCGAATTAATTAAGATTTATAATAGTTACAAAAGACAATTTTAATGTACAGAGAGTTGAAATAATGACTAACCTCCTTTACGCATATCGGTGTGCAGATAAGCCAGACCTTTTATAATAGACAGGCCCATTTTACAAAAGGACAACCAGTCGATCGTGTGAGAACGTAAGAAATCTGTTAATGTACCACCAGGTGCAAAACTCAGTACTAAAAGATATTCGACACTGCTGTCCATGCTTATTCGCTCATCCACACCTGCGTTAAAGTTGTTAAAAGCATGAGCATACTTTGCATGTATCGAAAGTCTTACGATACATTAATGGATAACATTGAAGTATGTAACAATGCAAGCATAACATTACAGTACATAGACGAAAGAACATTTAACATTGATGACAGACAAGTCTGGCTGGAATAACATTGTGAGCTTTTAACATAAATATTCAAAGGCGTGTAAGTAATATTTCGCACTCCTATTAAATAAGATAAAATTTGTACTTAAATAAAAATTACAGGAGTCGTTTTGGAACCCACACGCCTCTGATTAATTTAACGTAGTAGAACGTACGTTTAAATCTTTGTCACTATTTCCAATTCGTTTATGCCTACCGTAATAACTTAGTAACGATGGATGCTCCATGAATGGCAGACAATACGTGTCCCTCTCATTTTGAAAGTAGTTGCGATAATGAGAAGGGAATATTTTAACAGCTACGTCTTGATCTCCCATACTGCCTTGCCACACCGATCCATACCTTCCTTGACCTACAATATCCATTAATCCACGAGTTGTACAACTTTTAAAACTTATAATTAAATTGTAATTGTTTATAATTATGAACAAAGTACGCATTTGTCTTACCCACGATATTAGTTAGCTTTAAGTGGTCAACCGTATAAGTTCCTGTTCTCAAAGCTGTACTCTCCATCAGATGATCGTTATATGACAAGGGCTTCCTCAGCATTGTAAAGATATTGTTATTACATACTTTATAAATAACCATAAATATGGTTCCCAGGACCAGCAATGTGCACACCAATGTTATTATCACAACAAGCAGCCAGCGCTCCGATTCCAACTGCTCCACATACTCTGTCACTTAAATTAAATTCAAGAAATTGAAAGCTATCCATGAAAACGATTGCTACAATTACCATGTATGTAGTCCTAGGAATTATTAGAAAAATATTGAATGAAATACATATGTTGACACCACAATAACATTGTTTATAGAATTGAAGTGTAAAATATTAAGTAATTTAGATTTACAAATCGCAATGGATACCACTTTATTCTTATATATTCTGCGAGAAACTGGGATATTTCATTCAAAATTTCATAGATTGACCTACGGATTGCATTTAGTTCATCATTACTGGCAGGATTAGGCTGAAGCAGCTTATTGTCCGTGTAAGACACCTCAGGTGTGTCGGTGATGTTCAGGTTGCAGAGATCTCCTTGACAACAGCAAAACTTCGTGTTGTTCATTGCTTTTGTCGAGTGCTGTAAAGCCATGCACTCTGTGTTCTCGCATTTTTGCTCACCAGATTGTTTCCAGCATCCTGCAATGATGCAATATGAATTTGTCAAATATATAAATAAACATATAATTCATATAAATCATTATCGTGCGCGCACACACACATACCTTGCAATAAAATAGTAATCTGACTACCATTTGCCGTCTTATCTTCCCTCCACAGAGCATAGCAAAAATTATTACATTTCTCATGTTTAACGCTGTTGTCACCCTGCAAAGGAAAAATATTTTCAAGCAATTTTTGATACTTTCTTTTGAATAATGAAAAACAAATTTACTCATGATCACGAATATACTTAGTACATTTCAAATAGTTAGGAAATGATTTATTAACTGTGTAGACTAAGTGCAACTTGTATTTACCTGTCCTAAAGCCAAATCATCATCTGATGCACTGTGGGATATACCATGTTGTTTCAGAGCAACGACAGTGTCATTATTTCTCATTCGACTAGCACATATTCTGCTAGCATTAATGGGAGCCGAACTTATCCCATAAAGCAGAGTGGCTAGGACCATAGAGACAATGGCTCTCATTGTGGGTTGGCAGGCCTCTTGAGCCCAAGCCACTTCACAAGAGTTGCTTCTTACGTATTGGCATATCTGGCTGTAGCGTTCTATCGCTCTGGCATAAGCCTTCTCTGTTCATCTGTTTATGAAGAGAGTTACGTAGCAAATAAAAAGTATGCCTTTGGTTTTTTCCCTTCTGCTTGGTGGAACAAGCTGAGCCTTAATTACAAGCTGTTTCTTAAGCAACCAGCCAACAGTTATTCACATTAAAGAACTGGTATGGCAACTGATCATCTCAAGCAATTTTTGTAAATATTCGTACAAAGAATATTAAGCCACGTCGAACCTAGGAAATTAATATATCACGCTTTTAAAACATTTAAAAAAGTACTAAATATCTAACAACTGTATATGACACTGTATATGACACAGTACATGTTAATTATATAACAGAATGTCAACTTACGAAGTAATAGAAAAATCTTGTTATACATTACTAAACAATAAATGGAATTCAGTACATTAATTATCAGAATATTATATGGCTTGGATCACGTTAGCTAAGAATACACGTTATCAAAGGCAAAGTACGTTGTGTACAAACAACTTCTGTGCACACCCAATTATGCGAATAATTGTATACTTTTCTCACCATTCCTTGTTTTACTATTTTCCAATCTTTGTTTGTTCTTGGTCCACTGCTACATGTTATGTTTCTGGCCCCTGGCAAAAATGTGTTCACGCTGTCATCATCCACACAAGGTTACCTGCAATTTCAAAACTTTATTAATACAGAACTCATTTCATGACGTTTTAGCATAAAAGAAGATCGATAAACAGAATTCTTACATACATGACATCCAAGCCATCAAATCGATCACTCTGCACATGGCAATCCTTTGCACTGCGAAATACAGCGAATTAAAAAGAATAGCAATTACGACTTCTAAAACCAACTACAAGATAATTGGAGCTTATGTTCGATGCACAATTTGACGAAACGAAATTTAAACAATGGGACTAAAGCTCACATCTGAAGTTAGTAACTCAAAGTTGAAGGCAACGGTGGAGAAGTATATTTCTGGAGCATTTAGAAAGGACGAAAGGAAAAGGAAAAAACACGAAGGGCGCTTGACAATTCTCCTCAGGGAATTTCCACTTACGTCAAGATCGGCCTGAATCTCGGAAACCTTACCCAAGGAGGACGCATTTTTGGCTGCGCCAACGTCCCGTGCCGCGACGAAAGCAGATAACGACTCTGAAAAAAAATATCGGTTCGACGTCTACGCGTTTGACAGGCAAACCACATCCATTGGATCCATTGAAATCGCCAAACTGAACCGACGTGTTCCTAAACCACTACAAAACGTGCAGATCACGAAAAAAAATTCTACTAGAAATTCGCCTTTACTCATCGCCCCTCTAAATTCTCAACAGCCAATGAATGCAGAGTTGAAGGTTAGGTCGTCGTGTATTAAAAAGGGACTTTGCGTGTCGCTCTTGTCACTTTTGGAACGGTTTGTATTGAGTACGCCAATAAAAAAACAAATTATCATGAAAGAAGTAGTGTCTCACTTGTGTTTACTCAGTTTTCAATACATATCTCCATTTGCAGATAATAAAACTATTAAAGTTTGTAAAAATCTACTTTATCGACTATCTAAGAGGTTGTGTAGATTCTTAGTTCCATAAGGCGAAGCTACGTAATAGTGGCGTCACTATCGGCGTGTTTGAGAACACTTGGCGGCCCGGAGCCGACATTCCCGAGCGGCGACCGTTGCGTCGTGTTTTGCGACAAAATTGTGCAAATGGTTGTCGAATCCGATGCGTCCCGCGCAATGTTTTCGGAAATTTGAGATTCATCACTTGCGAGCGGTAAACGGGAAGCTGGAGAGAAGGACTCCGTCGTGTTTCTTAAGGATCCTGCAGACAAGTAATGGTCAAACTCGCGAAGAAGTTCTACGCGGGCGATAAGGTCTTTGCGAAAGTTCGAGGTTACCCGCCATGGCCAGCGAAGGTAAGCATCCTCTCGTCACGATTGTTTCTCGTTGATTATCGTCCCCCGTTTCGAATACAGGGTGCGAGATTTCTGGTTTTCGTAGAAGCGTTGGTTTTAGGTTAGATCCCGCAGAGAGGAAGACCTCGTTGGAGCATCCTATCCCCTGGGCGAGCATACCGCTTCTTCCCGCTTCTCGTCGCCATCTGAAGCTTGCGTGTACGCGTACCAAGAGTCGGGCGAGATACGGTAGCGACGTAGGAAATAGTTTAGCAGGGCGAGTAGGTAGTCCACGGTAAACTTATTGTGGAAAGTAGTCGATAGTACAGGGAATAAGGGAGTAAGGTTACTACATATTTTAATCACTGCTTAGACCAAGCACTCATGATCCACTTCTGTGTATTTTTAAGAATGCCACTATATATATTCTACGTGCTTAGATCGTCGTTTAATAACGAGTCACCTTTTGCTGAAGTTTTTTAGCGATTTTAATTCATCCAAGAGATGTTCTAGACTTGTAGCTTTTTGAACGTCTATATATTTGGGCAAGGAGCACCTTGGAGTCTTAAACTTTATACATTTAAAGATACTTAAGTTTTATGAAATAAGTCCAAGCATAGATTTACAGTTTTGCATTTCTATGGAGCACTTGTGCATACATGCCTCATATTATCGGTTAGCAGTTTATTCCTTTTGCTCGTAGATAGAAGGAGTCATTGATGCCAACACAAAGAATGCTAGATATAACGTGTACTTTTACGGTACTGGAGAAACGTGAGTAACGAGACGAGATAGCCATTTGTCTTCATTCTTAGGAAGAGGAAATGGAACATAGCATGAAATGTATGTTTCAGAGCTATTTGTAAAGTAGATGAACTGTACGTTTATGCCGAAAATAAGGATAAATTTGCAAAGCCCTCGAAAAGAAAACGTTTTACCGACGGTCTAGAGCAACTTGAGCGAGAACTCAGAAACGACCGATCAGCACCCACAACTACTGTCGCAGACATTAAAGGCAAGTACAATAAATTACATAACAAAATAATACACTGTTCAATAACTTAAAGTGGATATTTTGCCGATATTCTTTGATAGTATTCTAGTGCTGGGATTCATATTTGCAGGTGAAGAAACGGTTAAAGAAAAGGACAGTACGGTAGAATCCACTAGCGTCATGGATAGTGATGCAGAAGGTGGTCCTCTGGTTATTGACGAAGGAGACAAGAAAAAACCACTTTCGAGAAAATCATTGCCTACCATGGCCACTACTCCGGTAAACATTTTTATGAAAAATTTAAGAACTTCCTTTAATTTAATTTAACTTTAATGAATTTTGGGATATACAATGTTTCCCATGTAGCATACTGTTGAGTAATGGTGCTGCATACATTTTAATTCCCTATATCAATAAAGAATTGCCGACAGGACGTCTTTAAGCCTAGAAGTCCTGTGCGATTATTCTTTACAAATTATAAAATACTTTTTAAAGTATAGTACAAGGCACGAGGAATTCAAAATTATAAAGATGTTAGAAATCATAGTAGTTAATAAAACTTCAGTATATCGGATACCTTTGAATTATCTTGACGTTAGATAAATTAGTATACATGATTTTGATTTGATGAATCCAGTAACCTAAGATATCTAATCGCATTTTATTTTGTAAGCAGGGTGCTCCTGAAGTAAAGAAACGTCGTGGTAGGCAAAAGGCGACGCCTACAGCTGATACTTCATTGAAACAAAGTGCGTTACTTGATTCACAAGGCGAGGAGTCACCTGGAAAGGAAGTTGTTAGTCGCAGTGGTAGAAGAATAAAACCTAAACGTTTTGCCGACTTCTCCAGTTCAGAAGAAACTGAGGCGAATAAAAATGGTATGTACTATTTTGTTAATTTAATTGTATTATCTGATTTCTGTTGTCATTAATAAAACTAACTATAAGGGTTAATAATATTAAATAAATTTAGATACAAACTTTGGGAACTCTAAAGTATCATATGAGGTTTTATTAAATTTCTAAGATTACGATCCTCTTAAAAATTCTGACAGAAATAGAAATCGCTCAAACAGATGATAGCTCCAAGTTGGAAATAGTACCTCGCACGACGTATGAAGCTCAACTGAAGTTGACAGTAGTGACCTTTGCGGAACAATTTGGCAATCGTGTTGCACAGCGACAATATGGCATCGATGAGAGGTCAGTCTAGTTTGGTGACCACTTGTTCTCGCGTTCTTATCTAATTCCTGAATTAGTTGACCAAATGAGATCTCTGTGATAGATCTAACTTTAGATTTTAAATTATAACACCTTGCGAAGTGGTCACCTCAGCTAGTAGTGGCCTGTCATAAAATATCTGGAAATTTTCCTCTTAGCGTCATTTTGAATAGAAGAAAATTTAAGCGATCTGGTATAGTTACATAGCAGAACATACAGACTACAAAAGCTTGAGGCACCATGTTGTAAGAGTTTCTGGAATAGTTGCTCTCAGGAAAATTTCCAGATTAAATCTATCCGATGCTTTCCCATCATTAGGTGCATTCGTCGCTGGCGAAATCAAATACAAGCCCTGTCAGATTGCCAGGACCGGAGAAAATCCTTCTCGGGGCCAAAAACTGGACGCAATGCTGAGCTCGAGATAATGCTGGCTAGTTATGTCAAAGAAAAATTAAGCCGGAACGTTGCTGTATCGTGTTCAGAGATCAAACGAAACGCTCTTGAGCTAGCAAGCCTGCAAGGCATTTCTCGTCAAGAGTTTAGGGCCTCTCACTCGTGGGTTATCAACTTTAAGCATCGTCATGGTTTTACTTTGTCTAGAGCGAAAGGTGTGCATTGAAAAGATAATTCCTGTTCAGTTTCTTTCCTTAGAAAAGTGACTTGTTGCTTACTTCATATTTAATATTGGGAAATTATGTCTGTTATTTTATTAGGTCATCTGTCTAATCCGTATAACGTATCGATATTGGCCACAATTTACAAATATTTAATATTTACAATAAATAATATATTGCGTACGAAATTATTTAACAATTTCGTTTAAGAAACAAATGTTATTTTGTTTTAGATACTCCAGTACGTGGCAGGGGGAGACCGAAACTAGAAGATTCCAGTGAAAGTCAAGCTTCACCTTCGATTGCTGTCCACAGAAAACGCGGGGCTGAAAGTGAGTGCGATGCTTTAACGCTGTGGCTGTTTCATTATCTTTCTTGAAGATAATAATATTATTTTGCAAACTTTGATGATGTTATTTCTAATAATAGTTTATTAATTTTCGCAGTTCATATATCACTATTTCTAAAAATAATAACTCATTAAATTGTTTACAAAGTTGTTTGGTAGGATAGATCTGATTGGTTAACCCTTTGACTGCTATGGGGGCATATATGCGTCCAGCAAAGGCTATCAGTGTGGCCTATGGACGCATATATGCTCCAGGCGAAAGCTCTCGGTGTAGACTATGGACGCAAATGCGCGCTCGGCGAAAGCTCGGCGAAAAAGTATTCAGTCCCCAGCGATCACTATTGCGGGCCGCATGCCGCTCACGCGAAGCGCTTCAACTTGGAGCAGTTAGCAGTCAAAGGATTAATAATTTAATAAAAAACTGTTTTGTTTAGAATTCTAGGACGTTTAGATGTAAATCTAAATGATACGTATTTACAAGAGTATGTGAAATTTTTCAGAAAAGAATAACGTTGCGGATTCCTTGGCAACGGAAAGCCCCATTGTCTCCAGTACAACTTCTTCGGACTCTCCGGGGCGTGTCTTGTTAGCACGCACCTTCGCCGGGGAGTACGTTGGCATAAAACTCGACGTGGACAGACCGAAGACCTTCGAAAGCGAAAAGGCTAGGACACAATGGGATTGGTCGACCGCCAGGAACGCGATGAAATTGAAAGCTCAATTAGAAAGTGGTGAGATATTGCCGGAACAGGTGAAGGATTCCCTCGACTTCAACGTGCACGTTCCGGAGTTCGAGAAGAGGGTCCTGGAAAAGGATGGGGCCGTTCATCGTAAGAAATACAGGCTAAGGTACACCGAAGATATTTGTGGGTGCAAGAGTTATTAATGAGTATTTAAGGCATTTTCATCATCTTCCTCCGTTGTTAATTTCAGATGGCTTCGCATAGAATCGCAGATGCTTCAGCTAGACGCTCAAATAAAGTCTAACCTGGGCCTGGATCGCATCGACGCCAACAAATGCTTACAGGCTATGGACGATCTTCTGGGTCTACCCATCGATCCATTGATGCTGAAGAAACACCCTCACATAGTTGAAACCATCAAAAGGGTAAGTAAGAATCAATGAGAAGTGAATGTAGAAAAACGCGACACCCTAAAAAGTCACATTCACTATTCATAACACGAGCATAAATTGATTTTATATCCTTTCAGTTGCGGCGTTACATCGGCAATTTAGCGGACTGGAAACTGACCGAGGAGGAAGTGGTTAGTGGGATATACGATCGTTTTTAATTATTTTACAGTCATAAATTCAGAATTTATATATCTTTTTCGATTGTTACTTCCCCAGGTCGCGTTCAAGCAGAAGGCGGAACAAATCAGGCAGAAGGCTGAACACATATACAACAAATTTAAGGTATACCTTGTCTTTTTACTGACAATCATGCAGCAGATAAAACGGACTTGCTGAATTGTATTCTGATTTTTTTTTTTTTTTCTGTTCCCAGGCTATGTTCACCATACCGGAAGGTCAGTCTTTCTGGCAGTCCTTCTCCGATCAAGTGGTACATTTCAAGGAGCTGACGAAAGATATGCCCGAGGAAAAAATGTTCTCTCTAATGTCAGATCCCGCGTGTCCAGGTGAACACTCTGCAGCATCCGTCTGTCCGGGCATTTTTCACTGAAACTTAGATATATTTCCATTTTTAATTTTCACTTTCTTTTTCGTATATCGTCTGGTTACGGTTATTAGTCGGTAACTTATATTAGTTGGAGAAACTTATCGAGTATGTGTAATTCCACAGACGCACCCACATCTTTAGACACCTTACCGGACGAGGGTAACAGCCGACCGGATTCGGGAACAACCGCGGAAGCGGAGGCTGAAAGGACACCAGCAAGACGTACCACGCCAACAGAGACTGAGACCAAGTAACGTCGAACGGTCCTTTCGATTGGAAGACTCGAAGAAGAGCTTTCTTTTTCTTTTTTTCTCTCTTTTTTTCTACCACCAGTCGCTGTACATGTCTACAAAGAAGAGACGCTTTAACCGGGCGAGGCGCAGTGCGAGAACTTTTTCGCGCTGAAATCATCTCTTGGCCTACCGAGAGTCTAGCAAAGAAGGAGCATCGGTTTCTTTTTTTATTTTATTCGCAAATAAGGCCCCTTCGTTTGCTTTAAACGGTGCGAACGCGACGAGCGTCCCTCTCGTCAACCAAATACGAGGTCGTCCTTTGCGCCGGTACCCATACTTTGTTTCTCGTATTTCCGAGGCTTTTGTTTCGTCGCTGGTACACTTGGAGCGCACCAAAGAGGACACTCCGCTTCGCCGCAATTTACCGGTATCGCTTAGCAATAAAGACGTAATATTGTTTAGGGGTCTAATTGTTGAGAGACGAGTGGCCATTGAAACGGCGTTATTAAGTAAAGCATTTTATGAAAATAGCATTCGGCTATTAAGGACACGTAACTTTGCTCAGAGGAGGTGCGTCCTGCAAGCGGAAAACAATTTTGTCGGAAAAGACTCCTCGGTTAGAGACTTGGGAATTCTCAGTTCTTCAAATTGCAACCGAGCAAGCATAAATTGGTTTAAAGTCTCGTAGCTTCTTTCATTACGGTGCGTCGGAAAAAAAAAAAATCGTGATAATCAGAAACTAACATATTTCGTTTAGGATAATGTATGAAGCTTGAAGTATACGCTGTCTCTTCTCATTGTGCTAAACCATACATCTGGGTATCAGATTCTTCGATTTTTTACGTGTTGTAGTTCTTCTGGCGAGCAGTAAATATTTTCTCACGAGTGTTCTTAAGGACCTACCAGAGGGGATGAAATTATTAGTCGTCAATTATCTGCGAATGTTACTTCACCGGGTAACTTCAGGGCGAGCCTTTTTCGTAAGCTTGCACCTCGATTGATTTAAACGTCGTTTCCAGGCCACGTTGTCTCGACACACAACTCTTAGCCGTTCTAGTTGCAATTTCAGTCTCACGCCTCGCGAGTTAGAATTCCATTCGACGCTTACATTGCACTTGTAAAGGCAGTTCAAAGAGCCGAGTGTATTAATATCCTCCGCGTTTGATTCGTTTCCTCGACACCCGTCACACGTCTCGCGACATTTTTCCATCCCTCTTCTTCTTCTTTTTTTTTTCTTTCTTTTCAAGTGTTTTCGTTTATATCCAACTGAAATTTTTCCCACATTTCGGTAGGCTTCTATCGACACCGAACATTTCCGGTTTTATTCGGGAGACACCAGGATAATTGGACTCTTAACGTTAGGAAATTAACGTTTTAGATTGATAGTTAGGTATAATGTTGGTCACTTTTCTCTCTTTTTTTTTTCCGTTTATTTTTTATTGTATTATTACGAAAGTATTGTAAAGATTAGCACGGTATAGGATCTACTTTAATAGTCCGCTCTCACAGCGCCATTCGGTAAATGAACACGTGCTTGTAAGTCGACGTCGACACGACTTATCGGTCGACGATAAATGGGTAAACGTCACGTGCGAATGTTTCTTACGAGGGCAGGCACGTGGAATTATTTTCCCTTTTTTCCCCCCCTTTCTTCTCCCGAAGGAAAGCGCAATGATACTTCAATTTCAACGTGTACGCGGCTCGGCCGTTTTTTGTCGGGTGAAGGATTGTCGTGGGGTTCTTTTAGATTGTACAAGTAACGGTGATTAGTGTGAATGAACTTATAAAAATTGTTAAACGGAGCACCTCTCTTTGAACATTTAAGATGATATGAAAGAGTTATTTTATATATATATATATATAAATATATATGAAATGTGAAAATATTTATAAAACTTTTCTTCAAACTGAGTGCATCGAATCATTTTAAACTTCAACACGTGATTATGGAGGGAAAAAAAAATGTGGTTTCCGTTTTAGTCGAGGCTAAATAACAAAAATTTTCTTTGAAAAATGAAATTTCACGAGCATCGCGTTCTTCCTTAAGGCCTTCATAATCACGTGCTACAGTTTTGGTGCATCTAGTTTGGAGAAAAGTTTTATAAACATTTAGAATGACCCTTTCATATCACCTTAACGAAGTACACGAACCTTGTAAAGTGCGTACTGAAATATGCAACTCGCGAGTTGCAATTGTAAATATACAGGCCATGAATAACTAATTAGGGCGTTAGAAAGTTAGACTATCGAGGGGAACCTTTTTACTTGGATAACAAGGATTAACAGGAGTCGAATTTACGAAATTAATATGTATAACTTTGATTAGGATAGGGATATACATATATATATCGAAACCCGCGAGGTCTTTATCATTTTCAATTTTCATTTCCTTTATTTTTTGTTTGCGGCAAGGACGGTATCTCTCGTTTCCTTCGACACTTCGTCTGAATTAGGTCTTTTTTTCCGTTACGCCATTTGCATACTGGCTAGCTCCACGAATCTGCTTTTTCCTCTGTGTAACTGTTAACGAAAAATAATTCTATCTTAAGGAGGGGGGAAAAAGAAAAAAGAAACTCGAAGAGAAGAAAAAAACGAGATAATTATTCCAGACATGGGCAACGGTGTTCACTTTTTCGGCGGTTTAAATCGCGCATTCGTTGTGTCGGATTTTCTTGCAGTAGCTTCTCCGTCTTACTGATAGATTTACCGACTGTAATTACATATCCTGACATTTAGAGCTCCACTTGCGGAAGGGTGAGGTGCACCTGTAAAAACGAGATAACAATGGTTTCCTTCGAAATAAGATCAATTAACCGTGGACAAATGATTATTATAGCCGTTCTCTTGAGAACGTTCATCGCATTGGGTTGGTAATATTTCTTCTTCGAGGGTCGGTAATAATTTGATTAAACCCAGTGCCCATTTCTGAATGATTTCGATGGCTTGTTATTTACCTGACGGTAACTTTCAATTCTTAAGTTCTGTCCCGCCCTTGGCCTACGGGCGATAAAAAAAAAAAAATAAAAGAAAGAAGTACAAAAGCTTTGCCACGATTTGCCTTACGCGGATAACGACCGAACTATTTGGTAATTGTTGTAAAGGTTCAATCTCCACTCTAGGGTTGAACCCTTTGAATTCTTTCGGATCGTGGAGAACAGACTGAAGGTCACCTCGTCTGTCGAGTCTAATTCTAAGAATAAACATAATCTCGAAACTTTACAAAATTACAGCCTTAAGGTAACGAGTGAATCTACGTCGTGGGGGGAATAATCGAGTTCCACGTTGATTGCGTACGCGTGAAAGCTTATGTGGCGATCTTTTGGCAAAAAGGATTTCTCATTTCTGATACGTATAATTCTTTTCTTTTTTTTTCTTTTTTTTTTCTTCATCTCTAGGCGAATCATCTCTTCTGTATCCTTCGTCGGTGCTTGCGTTGGTAGTTTAGTTGTTGAGAAATAATACCTAGTTGCTTATCGAAGTATGGGGAGTAGTTTCAAACACCTGTTTCGTCTTCTTTGAAGTGCATTGATAATAGCAGTACGGAAATGCCCTTACGATGTAATTGTTTATCGAGGGTGCGCAAGCGAACCAAGTCGCTTTTTAAAAGTCATCCGAAGTGTTAGGAAAATTGCGACGGAAATGAAGTAACGTCTCTTCGTAAGGGTTCTTCGGCTCTGCTTGGTACCATTATCAGATGTTTTGTGCCGTTTGAAAGCGATATGGAAAAAAAGAGTTACACCTAATTCGAATAAGATAGAATTAATGTTCATTCCCTTGCCACGGAGTAAGGGGATTACCTCTCTAGAGTATGCGTTAAAGAAAAACATTAAATATTCGGAAATTGTTTATTTGAAGTGTATCACAGATATTTTGAATAAAAAAAAATGTTACATGTCAAGTTCGATGGTTTCTGGGTGGAAGAGGAAAAAGAAGGGTGAGGAGATTGTAAGGAAGACGGTAGAGATGTGATTTGATGCTGTTTCTGTTTTCTTTCAACAGGTGGCGACACACTCGCGTGCAATTCTTTTCATTCGGTTTCTGTAGACTTGTTCTCCATCTTCACGTTTATATCCCCCATGGCGGTATTTACGTTTCGCGGTGCCGCCAATTGAATTCAATTTTACTGGATTTTACCCAATTTTACCAGAGAGAAGATGAGAGCAGAGGCTAGTAACATTTATGCCCGATTTTTTCACCTATAGATAAGTTCCCGATAAGGTTATTCGGAAGATATCTTTCAATTCGGTTCTTTTCACTTCCAGTTTAAAAGTTATCCGTTGGATAAAGTTATATGATAGTTTTGAGTAGCAGATATCTGGCAGATATCTACTATATAGCACCCTCGGAGCACTTGGAAATGTTTTGTATAACTTATAGATTACGAACGGGTTAAACCTAACAAATTGGTTGCGTGGTCCACGGAGAATGACCAAACGAACGATAATTTTGTGGTCAGGATGACGAACGATAAATATGCGATAGTTTAATCAAAGTGTAAATGTTTTCAATTTTCTTTCCTTTCTTTTCATTTAATGCTGAACCCTAGCCAATTAATTAATATTAATAATGCGTATTCTGTGATATTGACTCGTTAATCGTATCAGTTACAGAGATGAGTTGGGAGATTGCTCACGCGCATGGTCGCGCGATCGCCCCGTGTGCTGCCCTCTGATTTCGTACGTTAGCTTTCACCGTTTTTTGCCCCCAAGGGCGGCGCAACGAATTTCTGGTAGGGGCTCGCGCAATCGCGATGGCTGTGCCATTTACCAGTTGCCGCTGGCGGTTCACGTATTCG